>NC_061122.1:190707891-190972414 GCF_002878395.1 Capsicum annuum
AGTTAGTTGATGGAATTCATGTCTTGGTATAGAGATTGATGATACGTCTTTTATGAGAAACTTATAAGTTTTCATATGTAAACCCGGTCAGTAGATTTATGAATCCGAAATATGAAATAAGTTAAGCATTGCTCTAAATAAAATTAATCATTATATTAAATTCGTCAGTAATTTAATTTATTGACTAGTAATTGTAATCTTAACTTCAAAAATTACAATATTATTTTGTCACGACTCGAGCCAAGGCCCTAGCCGTGACGGACATCCCGAACCACAAAGGTTCGAAAGACCCCTTAGCATACTATCATAAGCATAATCCATAGAAAATGCAAAAGATGTAACGAAGTTCAAGAAATATTGCAAGCAAGCTCTATCAATAAGTTATAACCAAACAATAACCAATTCCAGTCTACAAAGTCTCTACTAAAGAATAACTGCTAGGGTTGGGACAAGGCCCTCGGTCGGATCATAAACTGGAAGAAATGAACATATGAATAAATGTCTTTCGAAATATGAATGGATCACCAACAATGATGTTTCAAAGGTTCTACTGTTGTAATGGACAACAGAACTGAACTTCGGAACCTACATTGTGAGGCAATGTAGCCATTCGAAGACGGTCAATACTTAGAATGTATTGGCATGTAGAACAAATGAAAAACAGCATATATTTTATACTAAGTAACAATAGCATTATGAAAATAATTTAACAAAATGAAAATCAGAATACATGGGCATAAGTAAAAGCTTCAATCAATTTGTAAAAGAATAGAGCCAATTTTTAATACTTTAAAACATTCATTTTCTTTCATAAAATTATTTTGATTCAAAAGTGCAATGTATACGTTGGTATCGTCGTACCAAGATTTCCAAGATGCATAAATCATATCATATAATCTCTTTAGAACTTTATTCAAAAACATATTATTGACCACCAAAATGATTCAAATATCACATAGGAATTCTCTTTCGAAATTCATGATCAAGTTTAGGTAAAACAACATTCTCTAAATACTTATTTATAACATTGTAAATATGACCATCTTTTCATAATTTTATACAATCTCCATGAGAAAACAAAAGCATTTAGAAAAAGGATAAACCCCTTTGAATATATATAAATAACAATGCATAATTTGATATAAAGAAGCATTTGAAACTCAAGATTATCATCATTCATTAAACAACATACAACACTAGTTAAGACATAAATTTCATCATGAAAAGAGGATTCATAATTCATGCTCTTCAATCAATTTCAAAACTCATAACATACACACACACAAACACATGCACACACATAGACACACACACACATATACACATATATATATATGTACATATATATATATGTACATATATATATGTACATATATATATATATATATATATATATATATAATACAATTTAAAGTTTATAGAAACATCATAATTAGTCCATAAGTATTAGGATCGTTCTACATACCTTTTGATGGAGGAAAATTAAAGAAGAACATTGATATGGAACCTACGAGCCTTGGAGTTGAGAAATCCTTCTTGATGTTCTTAGGAGGAAGAGAATGAGGAATTTGAGAGATTTCTACTAGTTTATGATGACTTTAAGGTTATAAAATAGGTTTGGGGGAGTTACATAAGGTAAAAGGACCAGTTTGTCCTTGATTTATAAAGAGAAAACATATTTTTACATTGGGGGAGGGGGAGGGGAGGGTTGCGCCGTATGCCCAATTGTGTGGAAGCATTCGTACCTCGCACAATCCATTGCTCACCTTGGAAAATGTCCACTAAAATACCTATAAATTTTTTCTCCGAACTCAGATTGATGAACAGTAAGTTGAGTTGGAAAGAAGACTCAGTTACCTTTAATTTGGTATATGGTAGGCCAACTAACTCTTTATATTTTAGGAGTGTCACGACCCAAACCAGGGCCGTGATGGGTATCTCAAGTCCAGCATGGACCATAGACCACCCCTTATACCTAGCTAAAACACCACACACTACCTAACAATGACTGAATTTTGAACATATAACAAGATTGCATAAGATAAGCTCAAAGAATTTAAGATATATCTATAATCGATAGCTGGTAACCGACCAAAAATAGCGAACCAACATCACCCAAGTGTACAATAATATCCACAAAGCCTTCTAACAAAACAGAAATCACTAAAGTGTCAGGACATGCCCCCAACCTTGAAAATGACAATGAAAACGTTAATGATAATGTGAATTCTCAATTCTAATCAATGAAATGGAAAATGATGAAATATCCAAGTATTTCAAAGAATGGAAGCTCTCCACTTCACCACCAACGATCAACGAACCGAGCTGATTCACCTAACACTGTGCGAAAAAAGTAGAAGTGTCTTCGGTTCCTACATCACATGGGGCTACATCGTCCGGAGATGGTTAGTGGGTTGTGCACTATCATGTAACTTAGGGACATGAGATAAGATAATATAAAGTCAAGATCCAATTCAAAACCATATGAAAATCTCATATACATACATAAATAATATGCTGAAAAAGGGAACAAGACTTAGCATGCACTTTAAAATTTTAGACTGGATTGTGTAGCTCAACCGTCATAAAATGCACCCATAGGCTATTGGGATCCAGCTCTTCCCTAGATGAAAGGGACCTAGTGCGTATAGCGGCACGAACCAGAGAATGTACATATGGATCATGGGAGACTCAAACCTTCCGACATATCAAGGTGACTTAATCACCCAATCATGTAATATAATATGGAGGACTGGAACCTCTCAATCATATAATAAGGGAGGACTTGAACCACCCGATTATTTAGACCCCTACGTCAGCAATCGTGGTTTCTAATATTAATCCTCAGGACCTCCACTTTCATGAATCAGCTACTCAACCCTCTTTCTAAGCCCCATTAAATATTCATCATATATTCCCATTCTTTCAACCATAATACACATTTAGGCATACAATGTTGGTATTGTCATACCAACTATACTTGTGAGGTAACATCAACATGCCATCATAATTCTATTAACTTAGGAAAATGACTTCCTTGTTCATTAAATCAAACCACCATGTTTCAATAACCTCTTTATATCGTACGATTTTTCCAAAAATAGTTCAATGCAATTTTACTCATACTCAAAACCACTTTCACAAAATATGGTTGGGTTTATCACCAATTCAATTGTCAATATATACAAAATTTGGGGAAATCACAATCCCCTAGTTTATTTACCATACCCATGCATCAAATTGATTTCAAAGCCACCATTTAAAACATAGTCAGTTCATATGTAATCATAAAACATCACATAAACAACAATCATTCAAAACCCTCAACCTATGTTCTAAAACCAATATCAAAACCACATGGAGAGCTATTTAAAACATATGCTTTCACAAAGTAATAAATGGGAAAGAGTAACATGCCTGAAACATCATGTTTTATGGAGAGAATTCAACCCTTACGCCCTTAGATAGCTAACTTCTTAGAAACCCTAAGTATCTTGATTTAGGGAATTTAGAGAGAATAAAGTGTGTCTTTTATGTGTTAAGGTTTTGAAGAAATGCCCCAAGGGTGTCTTGTGGTCGTGATTATTAAGTAGGGAAAAGAGGAAAATGTCTAAAGTGCCCTCAAGTTAAAACTAAAAAATTATCGCCAGTGACTAGAGTCACACTACGACTCAGAACGACACGTTACGAATCTTCACCATGAGTTGTAGCCAAAATAGTGTCATTCTTCACACATACTATTGACCCTACAGCTTACATCATACAATTTGTTAGGGGACCCTATGACTCGTAGGGTCCTAGTTGTCACCAGTACAGCAATGCTTGGAACACACACTGGTTTGACTATGGTTCGGACATTACGACTCATAATGAGTCTATACGACTCATTGGGAGACACTCATACTCAGAACAAAAAACCTGGCCACACATACTGGTTAGGATATGATTTAGGTCCAATGAATCATCAAGACTCTCTATGACTTATAAGGGGAGTCGTAGTTTTAACAGTGAGGATAAAATTTTAGAAATATTTAAGGACCAAGATTTCAGGGTGTTACATTCTCCCCCTTTAGAATTATTCATCCTTGAATGATGAGATAAGGCATTTATTAGCATGATTTGACTCCAAACACAACCACAATTACCTTTAATAGAGACAGAAAACAAAGATGGTACGGAATGCACATACCTCATGCATAATTATCCAAAATGGAAAACAAGAATGGGTACTTGAACTTCATGTCCTCATTCGGCTTCCCAAGTAGCTTCTTCATACTTTTAGTTCCTCTATAGAACTTTTACCGAAGCCACGTCCTTTGTTCGCAACAAGAAAACTTGTGGATCCAAAATCTCAATCGGGACCTCCTCATAAGCTAAGGAATCTGAGACACTCACACTCTCCAAATGAACAATCAAGGAATGATCGCCCACACACTTTTTCAATATCGACATATGGAAGACAGATTGAACGAAACCTAAACTCAAAGACAATTACAACCCATAAGCCACCTTGCCCACTCATCTTAAAATATGTATGGAATAATTAACGAGGACTTAGCTTTCCCTTTTTTTCCAAATTGCATCACCCCTTCATAGGAGACACCTTCAATAACACCAAATCGTCCACGCCAAACTCCAAATCCCTTCTCCTTATATCTGCATAGGACTTTTGATGGATTTAGGTGGTCTTAATATTATCTCGAATAACCTTCACCTTCTTCATGGCTTGGTAAAGCAAATACGAGCCAAATAATTCAGCCTCACCAACTTTGAAACACCCAACAGGAGACCTGCACCTTCGACTATACAAAGCCTCAATGGAGCCATCTCAATACTTGAATGATAGTTATTATTATAGGCAAACTCAATGAGAGACAAATGGTCTACCCAACTACCACCAAAATCGATCACACAAGACCTATGCATATCTTTCAAAGTTTATATCATCCTCTCCGCTTATCCATCCATCTGAGGGTGGAAAGTAGTGCTAAGGTTCACCTTAGTCCCCAAACCTCACTGAAAGGAACGCCAAAAGTGAGATGATAATTGAGTACCACAATTAGATATGATGGAAATTGGAGCACCATGTAACTTCACGATTTCCTTAATGAAGAGCTTAGGTTAATACTCTGCTAAATAATTAGCCCGTACTGGCAATAAGTGAGCGGACTTAGTCATCCTATCCATGATGACCCAAATAGAATTAGACTGATGATAGGACCGCAGAAGACTATTAATGAAATCCATATTAACCACTTTCCATTTCCACACAGGCAACTCAATCTCTTGAGAAAAACACCAGGCCTCAGGTGTTCCACCTTCACTTTTTGACACACCATATACTTGGCCACAAAATTGGCCGTATCCCTCTTTAAGTTATTGCATCAATAAATTTCTCTCAAGTCTTGATACATCTTCGTCGAACCAGGATAAAAAGTGTACCTCGACTCATGAGCTTCAGCCAAATTATCTCTCGCAACCCATTAATATTTGGAACACATAACCTGCCTTAGTACCTCAAAATATAATCACCACCAATCTCAAAAGCGATCACCTTATACTGACCTACATCATCCTTGATCCACATCAAGATAAGATCTAAAACCTATTTCTCCTTCACCTCAGCACTAAGAGATGACTTCGCCACCTTTTACACAATCACACCACCATCCTAAGAGTCTAAGAGATGAACTCCAAGATCAGCCAAAGGGTGAATATCCTTCACCAATACTCTCTTATCCTCTTCTACATGAGACAAGCTTCCTATGGACAACCAGCTAAGAGTATCAGCAACCATATTAACTTTACCTGGATGATAATGAAGACTCATGTCATAATCCTTGAGCAACTCAAGCCATCTTCTTTGACTGAGATTCAACTCCTTCCAGGTGAATACATATTGCAAACTCTTATGGTCTGAGAAGATGTCAACATAAACCCCATAAAAATAGTGATGCCAAATATTGAAAGCAAAGACCACAATAATTAATTCCAAATCATCCGTCGGATAGTTCTTCTCATGCACCTTCAACTACCTAGAAGTATATAAAACTACCTTACCATGTTGCATCAACACACAACCCAGTCCCACCCGGGACATATCAAAATTAACAACAAAACCTTTGGTACCCTCGGGGAGAGTCAAAACTGGAGAAGAAGTTAACTTATATTTCAACTTCTCAAAACAACCTTCACAAGCATCCAACCATAAGAACTTTACCTTCTTCTGAGTCAACTTATTTAATGTGGAAGCAATAAGGAGAGGATTTCCACAAACCTTCTATAATAACAAGATAAAACCAAGAAGCTCTGAATATAGGTTGGAGTCGTGGGCCTAGTCCACTCCTTAACCACCACAACTTTCTATGGATCCACGGTGGATATCTTTACTAGAAACAATATTTCCCATATAGGTCACAACAATTAACCAGAACTCACACTTTGAGAACTTGGCCTACAACCACAGATCTTTCAATATTTGCAACACAAGGCAAAAGTGATCGACATAATCCTCCTTACTCTTTGAATACACCAAAATATCATCAATAAACACAATTATGAAAAAATCCAAGTACTAATGAAATACCCGATTCATTAGATCCATAAATATCATTGGAGAATTAGTCAAACAAAAGGACATCACCAAAAAATCAAAATGACGATACTAGGTTCAGAAGGCAGTCTTAGGGATATCTAGTACCCAAATCTTCAACTGATGGTAACCCGATAAAAGATCAATCTTGTAAAAGTACTTAGCACCTTAAAGCTGATCAAAAAGATCATCAACCCTAGTAAGCGGATACTTATTCTTCACAGTCATCCAATTTAATTGGCGGTAATCTATACACATCTGAAGGGACCTGTTCTTTTTACACACAATAGAATGGGGGTATCCTAAGGAGAAATACTAGGGAAAATAAAACCCTTATCTAGAAGATCTTTTAATTGCTCCTTGAATTCTTTCAACTCAGTTAGATCCATTCTATAGGAAGGGATAAAAACAGGATAAGTGTCTAGAAGAAGATAAATTCCAAAATTAATTTTTCTATTAGAAGGAAAACTAGGAAGATCATCAGGGAACACCTCAGGAAACTCACAGACCACAGTGACAGACTGCAAAGAAGGACCTTTGAATCTAGAATCCTTAGTATGCACTTGAGGGTAGAGGCACTCCTTGGAAATCAATTTATGGGCTTTAAGATTTGAAATAAACCTTTCTTAGGCACTAGGGAACTACCTTCCCACTCGACCACCAGCTCATTAGGGAAGTGGAAATTGACCCTTAAGGTCTGAAAATCAAGAGATGTATAGCACGAATGCAACCAGTCTATCCCCAAAATCACATCAAAGTATAACATGTCCAACTCTATTAGATCTCACCAAGGTTTCCGTACCATAAACTGACATCACACAACCCATACAGACCCTTCTAGCCGTAATGGAGTTGCCCATTCGGGTGGACATAGAGAAGGGATCCTGAATACACTCAGGATCAAAGCCAAAATGAATAGCCACATAAGAGAGGGCAGCCTCAGGATTAAGTAGACAATATACATCATGAGAGAAAATTTTAAGTGTACTAGTAACAATATCGAGGGATGCCTCAAAATCCTAGCAGTTAGAAAAACCATACAGACGATTCTAACAAGTACTAGAGCCAGAAGCTGAAGTAGCACCCTTTGGTGCAGGAGCTAACGAAGTAGTAACAGGGATCTTATTTTTCCCAGAATTAACCCTAGAAGGATGATCCCTCCGCATATAACCAATCTGACCACATTTAAAGAACTTGATGATCCCTCTTCATAAACACCACGTGCACCTGACCATAAAATCTACAAGAGGGATATAATGGAACTGACTGAGCCCCACTAGCCTGAGGATGGGCACCCTATGCCCGGAGACAAATACTATTTTTAAAGCAATGATCACTCGATGGCTTTGGATAAGGAGCACTAGCCATAGAGTAGGAACCAAAATTTCCCCACTTCTTCTTAGACTATTTTTTACCATATCTACCACTCTGTTGTTGGCCTCTACCCAGATCTGAATACGGAGACTTGTTACTTTATCTTTCCTCTATCTTAACTTGCTTTACCTTTTCCTCTTTGACTTGTTGCATATACACCATAAGTCTAGAGATGTCTATATCCTTGGACAACAAGGCAGCCTTGCTCTTCAAGATCAAATCGGTGGACAACCCAAAAGCAAACTTTCTTATTCGGACCCTCATGCTAGACACTAATTCCAGAGCATATCATGACAACTAATGAAACTTCAAGGCATACTCCTTTATTATCATCTTGCCATATTTTAAATTAATGAATTTCTCAAACTTCGCCTTCTTCAATTCCTGAGAAAAGATACGATCCAAAAAAATAGTAGAGAAGTCATCCCACAAAGAGGACTCAACATCATCACCCATAGAATGGGCCTATTCCTCATACCACTGATACACCACATCCTTCAACTGATAAGTAGCAAACTCCATACCCTCTACATCAGTAGCATGTATCACATGGAAAATCTTTTCAATCTCATCAATGAAATTTTGAGAAACTTCCTCAACCTTAGTGCCACTAAAGGTTGGAGGATTCAGCCCCATACACTGGCAAACTCTAGTGGCCTCAAAAGAACTCACAGCAGTAGCAATAGGACCCCACTAATGTGACTGAGATATCACCAACTAGATCAACAGATGAATGGAATGATAAAACTCAGCTTTGGTAATATCTTCTGGAGATAACTAAGAAAGAGTGTTACCAATAGGAGAAAGATCAATGGGAACCGACAGAACTCTACTAAGGTAATCAGAAGCTGCGACCCTAGATTGGGTCTGAATTTTTCAAGTAGAACGAGCCCCATCCATATTGTCCTCAAGAAAGAAAGAGGATTTTCCATGAACATCGGATCTTTTTAGAGGCATGATCTGAAAAAACAACATATGGGAATTAAAGAAGATTTCAAGATCTTAGACTTTATAGCCCGAAATAGAATAACAAGAAAGAGAAACATTCCTAAATTCCTCGTATCCCCTCCCTTATAAGTGTGGTGCACTATACACTCATAAAAGAGACTCTACTTGACACGACTTTGTGGACACCCAATGATACCAAATCTAGGCTCTGATACCAACTTTGACATGACCCAAACCAAGGTTTGTCCGTGATGAGTATCTAAAGTGTATCGTGGATTGGAGACCACCTCTTGTACCTAGCAAAAACACCACACACTACTTAATAATGGCTGAATTTAAAAAAAATAACTTGATACCATAAGATAAGCTCAAAAAATTTAAGATATGTCTTTAACTGATAACCGATAATAGACCAAAAATAGTCAAAAAACATCACCCAAGTCCACAGTAATATCCACAAAGCCTTCTAACAAAACTGAAATCAATAAAGTGTCGGGACATGCTCCCGACCCTGACAATAACAATGATAATGTTATTGATAATGTGAGCTTTTAATTCTAATCAATGAAATGAAAATTGATGAAATATTCAAGCCTTTTGGAGAATGAAATCTCACCACTTTACCACTAACGACCGACGAACCGAGCTGATCCACCCAACATTGTGACAAAAAGCAGAAGTTTCTTTGGTGCCTGCATCTCTTGGGGATACAGCATCCTGAGATGGTTAGTGGGTTGAGCACTAACATGTAACTCAGGGATAGGAGACAAAATAATATCAAGTCAAGATCTAATTCAAAACCATGTGAACATTATCATATACATATATAAATAATATGCCAAAAAAGGGGGGACAAGGCTTAGCATGCACTTTAAAAGTTTAGCCTGGATTATGTAGCTCAACCATCAAAATAAGGCATGGGCTTCAAGGGTCCAACTCTTCCCTAGGTGGAAAGCCCTTAGTGTGTGTAGCCGCCCGAACCAGAGAATGTATATATGTACCATGGGAGACTCGAACCTCCTGGCATATCAAGGTGACTTAAGCACCCAATCATATAATATAATAAAGGGGACTTAAACCTCTCAAACATATAATAAGGGGAACTAGAACCACCCAGTTATTTAGACCCCTGTATTGGCAACTACAGTTTCCAATATTGATCCTCAGAACCTCCACTTTCACGACTCAGCTACATAACCCTTTTTTAAGCCCCATTAAATATTTATCACACATTTTCATTCATTGAACCATAATACACATTTAGGCATACACCGTTGGTCTCATCATACCAACTACACTTGCAAGATAATATCAACATGTCATCACAATTCCATTAACTTGGGAAAACAACTCTCTTTGTTCATAAAATCAAACTACCATTTTTCAGTAACCTCTTTATACTATTCGATTTTTCCAAAAATAGTTCAATGTAGTTTCACTTGTACATAAAACCACTATCACAAAATTGGGTTAGGGTTATTACCGATTCAATTGTCAATATTCATAATATTTGGGGAAATCACAATCCCCTAGTTTGTCCACCATACCCATGCATCAAATAGATTTCAAAACCACCATTTAAAACATAATCAATGCATATGTAAACATTAAACATCACATAAGCAATAATAATTCAAAAACCTCAACCCGTGTTCTAAAACTAATATCAAAACCACATGGAGAGCTATTTAAAACACATGTTTTCATAAAGTAATAGTTGGGAAAGAGTAACATGCCTGAAACGCCAAGTTTTATGGAGAGAATTCAACCCTTGATCCCTTAAATGAACTACTTTTGGAAACCCAAAGTATCTTGCTTGAGGGATTTTATAGAGAATAAGGAGAGTCTTTGATGTGTTAAGGTTTGGATGAAATGCCCAAAGGGTGTCTTGTGGTCGTGATTATTAAGTAGGAAAAAGAGGGAAATATCTAAAGTGCCCTCAACTTAGAACTAAAAAATTATCTCCAGTGCCTAGGGTCATACTGCGACTCATAAGAACATGTTACGACTCATCACCATGAATTTTAGCCAAGATACCGCCATTCGACACACATACTATTGAACCTATGACTTACATCATATGACTCGTTAGGGTACCCTATGACTCATGGGGTCCTAGTTGTCACCAGGACAACAACACTTAGAACTCACACTGGTTTGACTACGATAGGGACATTACGACTTGTAATGAGTCCATACGATTTGTTGGGAGTTACTCGGAGTCAAAACAGAAAATTTTGCGACACGCACTGGTCAGGATATGATTTAGGTCCAATGAATCATCAAGACTCCCTACGACTCGTAAGGGGAGTCATAGTTTGGACAGTGAGGATAAAATTTTAGAAATATTTAAGGACCAAGATTCTGGGGTATTACATTCTCCCCCACTTAGGATCATTCGTTATCAAATTATGAGACGAGGCATTTATTAGCACGATTTGACCCCAAACACAACCACAATTACCTTTAACAAAGATAGAAAGCAAAGATGGTAAGGAATACACATACCTCATACATGATTATCCAAAATTGGAAATAAGAATGGGTACTTGGACTTCATTTCCTTATTGTCTTCCCAAGTTGCTTCTTCATACTTCTAGATTCTACAAAGAACCTTTACCGAATCCACGTCCTTTGTTCGCAACCGGCAAACTTGCTGATCCAAAATCTCAATCGGGACCTCCTCATAAGAAAAGGAATCTGAGACACTCATACTCTCCAAAGGAACAATTAAGGAAGGATTGCCTATACACTTTTTCAATATCGACACATGGAAGACCGGATGAACAACACCTAAACTCGAAGGCAATTGCAACCCATAAAAACCTTGCCCACTCGTCTTAAAATCCAGTATAGACCAATATAACAAGGACTGAGCCTCCATTTCTATCCAAACTGTATCACTCCCTTCATGGGAGATACCTTCAGGAACACTAAATCGTCTACGTCAAACTCCAAGTCCCTTCATATTTTAACCACATAGGACTTTGATGACTTTGGGTAGTTGTAAGCCTATCTCGAATCACCTTCACCTTCTCCGTGGCTTGGTGAACCAAATTCGAGCCAAATAATCCAGCCTCACCAATTTTAAACCATCCAATAGAAGACTTGCACCTTCGACCATACAAAGCCTCAAATGGAGCTATCCCAATAATCGAATGATAGTTATTATTATATGCAAACTAAGTGAGAGGCAAATGGTCAACCCAACTACCACCAAAATCGATCACACAAGACCTATGCATAACTTTTAAAGTTTGTGTCATCCTCTCCGCTTGTCCATCCATCTGAGGGTGGAAAGCGATGCTAAGGTTCACCTTAGTCCCAAAACCTCATTGAAAAGAACGCCAAAAGTGAGATTAGAACTGAGCACCACAATCATATATGATGGAAACTGGAGCACCATGCTACTTCATGATTTACTTAATGAAGAGCTTAGTGTAATCCTCCGCCGAATAATTAGTCTGTACAAGCAAGAAGTGAGCGAACTTCGTCTTCCTATCCTCGATGACCCAAATGGAAATAAACTGATTATGGTACCGCAAAAGATTAGCAATTAAATCCATATTAATCACTTTCCATTTCCACACAGGCAACTCAATCTCATGAGAAAAAAATAGTAGGCCTTAGGTATTCCACCTTCACTTGTTGACACATTATACACTTGGCCACAAAATTGGCCATATCTCTCTTCAAGTAATTCCACCAATAAATTTCTTTCAAGTCTTGATAAATATTAGTCGAACCAGGATGAACAGTGTACCTCAACTCATGAGCTTCAGCCAAAACCCTCTCTAGCAACCCATCAACATCTGGAACACATAACCTGCCTTAGTACCTCAAAATACAATCACCATCAATCTTGAAAGACATCACCTTATGGTTACCCACATCATCCTTGATCCGCATTAATATAGGAGCTAAAACCTATTTCTCCTTCACCTCATCACCAAGAGATAACTTTTCCACCTTTTGTACAATCACACCACCATTCTCAAAGTCTAAGAGATGAATTTTAAGATTAGCCAAACGGTGAATATCCTTCACCAGTTCTCGCTTATCATCTTCTATATGAGATAAGCTTCATATGCACAAACTACTAAGAGCATCAATAACCACATTAGCTTTTCCTGGATGATAACAAAGACACATGTCATAGTTCTTTAGCAACTCAAGCCATCTTTTTTTTTACTGAGATTCAACTCCTTTTGGGTGAACACATATTGCAAACTCTTATGGTCTGAGAAGATGTCAACATGAACCCTATAAAAATAGTGACGCCAAATCTTCATGAACCAATAATTCTAAATCATGTGTCAGATAGTTTTTCTCATGCATCTTCAACTACCTAGAAGCATATGCAACCACCTTACCATGTTGCATCAACACACAATCCAGTCCCACCCAGGATGCGTCAGAATAAACAATAAAACCTTTGGTACCCTCAAGTAGAGTCAAAACTAGAGCCGAAGTTAACTTATCTATCAACTTCCCAAAACTACCTTCACAAGCATCCAACCATAAAAACTTCAACTTCTTCTGAGTCAACTTAGTTCATAGGGAAGCAATAGAAGAGATGCTTTCTAAAAACCTTCTATATTAACTAGATAAATCCAAGAAGCTCTAAATATTGGTTGGAGTCACAGGCCTAGGCAACTTCTTAACCACTACAGCTTTCTGTGGGTCCACAGTGGATCCCTTTACTAGAAACAACATATCTCAGATAGGTCATAATATTTAACCAAAGTTCACACTTTGAGAACTTGGCACACAACCACTGATCTTTCAAGGTTAGCAACACAAGGCGCAGGTGATCGGCATAATCTTCCTCACTCTTTGAATACACCAAAATATCATTAATAAATACAATTACGAACAAATTAAAGAATTGATGAATACCTAGTTCATTAGATCCATAAATGTTTTTGGGGCATTAGTCAAACCAAAGGACATTGCCAAAATCTCAAAATGATAATACTAGGTTCTGAAGGCAGTCTTAGGGATATCCACTACCCTAATCTTCAACTGATGGTATCCCAATCGAAGATCAATCTTGGAAAAACACTTAGCACCTTATAGCTAATCGAGGAGATAATCAACCCTAGTATGAGGATACTTATTCTTCACAGTCACCCAATTTAATTGGCGGTAATCTATATACATCTAAAGGGACCCATCCTTCTTATGCACAAATTGAATAGGGGCACCACAAGGAGAAATACTAGGGCAAATAAAACCCTTATCTAGAAGATCTTTCAACTGCTCCTTAAATTTTTTAAACTTAGTTGAAGCTATTCTATAGGAAGGGATAGAAATAGGATGAGTGTCCAGATGAAGATCAATCCCAGAATCAATTTACCTATTGGAAGGAACACCAGCAAGATAATCAAGGAACACCTCGGGAAACTCACAGGCCATAGTAATAGACTGCAAAGAAGGACCTATGGATCTAGAATCCTTACATTCACTAAATGGTAGAGGCACTCCTTGGAAATCAATTTTCGAGCCCTAAGATATAAAATGAACCTTTCCTTAGGTACTAGGGAATTACATTCCCACTCGACCACTGGCTCATTAAGGAAGTGGAATTTGACCCTTTGGGTCTGAAAATCAAGAGACGCATAGCAAGACTGCAACCAATCCATCTCCAAAATAACATCAAATTTTAACATGTCAAACTCTATTAGATCCACCAAGGTTTCCCTACCCTAGAACGACATCACACAAACCTTTTAGATCCTTTTAGCCATAATAAAGTCACCCACTGGGGTGGACATAGAGAGGGATCCTAAATACATTCAGGATCAAAGACAAAATGAATAGCCACATAAGAGAGGGTAGACCCCAAATTAAGCAAACAATATACATCATGAGAGAAAATTTTAAGTGTACCAGTAACAATATCATGGGATGCCTCAAAATCTTTGTAGGTGGCAAAACTGTATAGATAATTCTGACCAGTGCCAGAGCCTGAAATAGTAGTAGCACCCTTTAGTGCAGGAGCTGATGAAGTAGAATAAGCCCTATCTATATAGTCCTCAAGCGGGACAGAGGAGTTTCCATGAACATTAGATCTTCTTGGAGGCATGATCTAAAAAGCCAATATACTAGAATTAAAGGAGATTTCAAGATCTTAGACTCTATAGCCCGAAATAGAATAACTAGAAAGAGAAACATTCCTAAATTCCTTATAGCCCCTCCCTTATAAGTGTGGCGCGCTACATACCCATAAAAAAGACTATACTGGATGCGGCTTTGTGGATACCCAATGACACCAAACCTAGTCTCTAATACTAAATTTGTCACGAACCAAACCAGGGCCTGTCTGTGATGGGTATCTGAAGTCCACCATGGACCGGAGACCACCCCATGTACCTAGCTAAAAAATCACACACTACCTAATAGTGGTTGAATTTCAAACAAATAACAAGAAAGTATAAGATACACTCAAAAAGTTTAGTATATAACTATAACCGATAACTGGTAATAGATCAAAAACAACCAACCAATATCAACTAGGTCCACAGTAATATTCACAAAGCCTATTAACAAAACCAGAATCAATAAAGTGTCGGGACATGTCCCTGACCCTGACAATGATAATGACAATGTTATTGATAATTGAAACTCTCAATTATGATCAATGAAATAAAAATTGATGAAATTTCCAAGTTCTTTGGAGAATGGAAGTGCACCACTTCACCACCAATGATCGACGAACCGAGTCGATCCATCTAATATTGTATAAAAAATGTAGAAATATCTCCGACGCCTGCATCACATAGAGATACAACATCCTGAGATGGTTATTAGGTTGAGCACTAGCATGTAACTCAAGAATAGGAGACAAAATAATGTCAAATCAAGACCCAATTTAAAACCATGTGAACATCATCATATACATACATAAATAATATGCTGGAAAAGGGGACAAGGCTTAGAATGCACTTTAAAATTTTAGCCTGGATTGTGTAGCTCAACCGTCAAAAAAAGGCATCCAAGGGCTATAGGGGTACAGATCTTCCCTAGCTTGAAGGGCCCTAGTGCGTGTAGCCACATGAATCAGAGTATGTACATATACACCATGGGGTGCTCAAACCTCCTGACATATTAAGGAGACTTAAGCACCCAACCATGTAACATAATACATGGGACTCAAATATTTCAATCATATAATAAGGGGGACTCGAACCACTCAGTTATTTATACCCCTGCATCGGCAACCGCAGTTTCCAGTATTGATCCTCAAAACCTCCACTTTCACGACTCAGCTACATAACCCTCTTTTTAAGCCCTATTAAATATTTATCACATATTTTCATTCATTGGATAATAATACACATTAGGGGATACACTGTTGGTATCGTCATACCAACTACACTTGCAAGGTAATATCAACATGCCATCACAATTCCATTAACTTAGGAAAATAACTCCCATTGTTTATTAAATCAAACCACCATTTTCAATAACCTCTCTATATCTTTCAATTTTTCCAAAAATAGTTCAATGCAATTTAACTCGTACTCAAAACCACTTTTACAAAATTGGGTTGGGTTATTACTAATTCAATTGTCAATATTCACAACATTTGGGGAAATAGCAATCCCCTAGTTTATTCACCATAATCATGCATCAAATAGATTTCAAAACCACCATTTAAAATATAATCAATGCATATATAAACATTAAACATCACATAAGCAACAATCATTCAAAACCCTCAACCCATGTTCCAAAACCAATATCAAAGCCACATGGAGAGCTATTTAAAACACATTCTTTCACAAAGTAATAGTGGGGATGAGTAATATGCCTGAAACTCCAAGTTTTGTGGAGAGAATTAAACCCTTTAGCCCATAGCTATTTCTTAAAAACCCTAAGTATTTTTCTTGAGGGAATTTAGAGAGAATAAAGAGTGTCTTTAATGTGTTAACGTGTGAAAGGAATGTCCCAAGGGTGTCTCGTGGTCATGGTTATTAAGTAGGGAAAAAAGGGAAATGTATAAAGTGCCCTCACCTTAAAAATTAAAAAATTATTGCCAGTGACTACGGGTCATACTACGACTCGTAACGACATATTATGACTCGTCACCATGAGTCATAGCCAAGAAAGTTTCATTAGGCACACATATTGTTGACCCTACGACTTACATCATACGACTCATTAGGGGACCCTACGACTCGTAGGGTCCTAGTCGTCACTAGGACAGCAACACTTGGAACACACACTGGTTTGACTATGATTGGGCCATTTTGACTTGTAATGAGTCCATATGACTCAGTAGAATCCACTCTTACTCAGAACAGAAAACTTGGCCACGCACACTGGTCAGGCTACGATTTAGGTCCAATAACTCATCAAGACTCCCTACGACTCGTAAAGGGAGTCGTAATCTGGACAGTGAAGATTAAATTTTTAAAATTTTTAAGGACCAAAATTACGGGTTGTTACAAGGAGTAATGATCAATGGAAGTTGATCCAAGTAAGAAAAATCTATTAAAACTTAATCGGTAGGAAATATCTCATCTCAACTTTGATTTAGGAGATTTTTACGACTTAGATTCATCTCCAAAGATGTTCCTATACTATAGAATTGACATTTACACTTATATATAATAAAAATCATTAGCTTCGAGTTTATACACGTAGGAAGGATGGTTGAAAATCTAGCCCAAAATTTAGGGTGTTACATTATCTCCCTATTGGGATCTTTCGTACTCGAATGATGGGTAGGAACTTATTGAAGCTCTAGAATTATGAAATAAATGATGAATCTTCACATTGGGAATTCTCCCTCAACAAAACATACATAGGAATCAAGAAGAGCTTCATGACAACACTAAGTAAATTATATAAGCAAGAATCATGAAATAATGAGACTTGACATAGAGATGATCTTAGACATGAGTTCTATAGAACATGGACATAACAATGTGGCGCATGAATTTATTTAGTGGTCATAGGTCATGATTTATATTGATATTTGACATGAAAAAAGGTTTCATCGGACATAGGAATATAAGTATGCTCCACCTTAAATTTTATGACCAACAATCCTTAAATTTAGCGACACTTCTCAACTATGCATTCTACTATGATTAACACACTTTGGATTCTCTAACTTACAATTTCCCTACAAAAGCATACACTACAAGAGCCTAAGTGTCACTGCGTAGTGCTTTCATATTGATGCCTAACCCGGAGTTAGAAGGTAGTAGCTTAAGCTATGGGAGCCTATACTTTACATTCCTCCAAGAATACTACTCCATCTTATTAGTATAATCAAATAACCTCAGGTCTAAATCAAGGAGTACTACCCACGTAGCTTAATGATTTATGTATCTAGCAATCACATTGTTCAAACCTATCTTTAATACCCTCACTTTATGGATCTCCCCACCAAAAACTAGTAACTTTAATCACTTTAACAAAGATTTTTACCACATATCCACTTCCTAACTATTTCACATAATGAAAGTTTATCTTCCTCTTCCCTCTTCATCTATAACCTTAGCTCGAGTAGTCATACCAAAATTTTCACAATAAAAAACAACTATTCTCTTACCTAAAATATTACTATGCTTCCTTTTCACGATCTAAAACTACGAGTCATGATGGCACTTATCACAGCATATCTTGACAAGTAAACCTATCACCCAAACTGATATATTAAAAGTGGAAAAGATAGAAATACCCCAAGCATAAGGCTTCTAGAATGAAGCCAACCTTATAAGATACTAAGTTCAAAAAGAATATAGTCAACATTACAGCCATAACTCCCAAAACCTAGTGTCAACAGTATAAGAACATAGTACAACTCGAATCCAAATGGAATACATAAGATACCCAAATACAAGAAAACTCTATCTTTGAAATAAAGTAAAGACATAGTCTATAAACAAAGTTAGCAGAAGACATCCAGATGCCTGAAAATCATCAACTACCATGAATCTCCAACAATCGCTCAAGTTAAGTAATGTGAGGAATACCCAAACCTAAATCTTCACTGAAAGGGTACAGTAGGAGAGAATATGGTCCACTTGTACACAGTAGGTATCATAGGCTCAATGAGCTAAGTAGAAAATAAGATACAGAAATACATATTAAGGGCACGTCACCTGCAAATTAGAAAATATCCAACAGTGGTAGCCCATACTGCTTGCTCTAACAGTTCTAATATATATATATATATATATACAACAAATACAACAACAATATAGAAAGTATAACACAAGTATACATTGTATCATATGCAAGTATAATTAGTAAATAATATGCATGTACTGGATGTTCAAGTATAAGTAATATGATATAGAGAAAGTTGACATATAACAAGTCAATACGTAAATTTAATAATGCAATGTATAAGATGATGATGATGATGATACACGAGGTTGGCACAGAACTATGAAATTGGCACTCAACCTTGAGTTTGGCACACAATCTTGAGGTTGACACACAATCATTGAGTCTTCTCCGGCATAACCTTCGGGGAAGGTCCATAACGTCCAATATGGGATACCATTATTCAGTATGTTCTAGGTTTCTCGTATTTTCAATGTTTCCAATATTTCTAGTGTTTCCAAAGCACATACATAACATAAGACACAAATCAAGTACACATACACGACAACAAGTAAATATTAAAGGAATAAAACAAAAAAGTGAAGTATTGTGCATAATGACATAAGAATGATGATACAATGTTCACAACCATTCAAAATGGGTATTTCCACACCTAATCTACATGGTGTATTTTCACAACCAATCCATGGGATGTATTTTCACAACCAACCACAATGTTACAATTCAACAACCATGTGAGCCAATATCCACTCAGTATTTCTACTATCCATGAATTTTCCACATGATTCATATGCCCACAAGTATGAATATATTACAATACTCCATAGGCACCACAATAGGTATTTATAACAACACAATACAATTGTTCACATGTATTCAAGGCTATCAATATCACATAAGACCCTTCACGGTCACATATATCACATAATATACCAATTTTAATGATTTCATCACGTATAAGCCCTCACACGAGCATAACACATAGATAGCCACTTATCACATAACTACCCAGCTTAGTTAAAGAGTTAAGACATAACCTACCTCGAAGGCTAAAACCGGTCCGCAAAACTTCAACTAAAATTAACTAAAACCAAGAAATATAGAATATGCGTCAAAACAAAGCTAACGATATTCATATTACCTACTTTTAGTTCTGTGTCAAAATGGACCCTCGAAATGGATTTTCAAAAAAAGGGGCAAAATCATAACCTTATTTTAAAAAACATGTTTCCCAAATTCTTAGAAATCTACACCTGAAAACCCAAGTCAAATTGAGACAAAAACAAGGTTCAAATAAACGAAAAACTATTTTAAACTTTACTGGGTAAAACCTATAAATTCCTTATTAAAAGCAAGAATCGAGATTGTTTTGAAGGTTAAATTGATTAAAAAACTAGTAATTATAGGATTAGGAACATTATTCATGTGGAAAGGAATAAAATTGGGGTTTAAAATTAAGCCCTATGATTTTTGAGATTTTGAGAAATTAATCAAGAAATTTACTAAGAAAAGGTTGAATTCTTACATTAATTTCGTAAGAAAAATCAAGAAATAGATGTTAATTTAGCTTCTCAAGCACTCACACTATTTTAGGGTTTAACTCTCAAGAGACAAGGTGAAAGAATGAACAAAATTGGACAAAAGGGGGTTATTTATATTGTACCCAGGTTAGCAGGTATTTAAAGCATAAATCGATCTCCTCAAATGAGTTTTATCCTTTATGCACCAGGTTGTACCAGCAACCTGATACATCATATTTTCTAAGTCTAGAACAGACTTTGATAGGGTGCCTGGAATTCATTTGGAGTTCGATATACGAAAATAAACTATGCAACCATACTAAATTCGGCACTCCAGAATCGATATTAGTAATTTGAAAAAACAACATTTTCACAAAGTTGACCCTCCAAACCCAAAATCACAATTTTCCAAACCAAGGTTCAAAATGAAATTTTAAAGCCACGAAACCACACCAAATATGTAACTATCCTAAAATCGGCATTATGAATCTGCTGGTGCAGTCTATTCTGCCATCTGTTACACATATCAAAAGATAACCACAAAAGTCTAAAATAAGGCTCTCGAAGCCAACAAAAACCATAATATCACACAAAAGGCACCAAAATGTATTAGAAACCATCCCAATCATCCCCACACCCTAGAAATACCATAATGCCACTACGGGCAGAGGTCAAATAGTCAAATCACACAAAATCACAAATTTCACATATTTAATCAAATTTTAAGCCGTTACATCGTCCACTACTAAGAATCTAGTTTGTCCTTAAACTAAAGGTAAAAGAAATACCCGAATCCACAAAGAGCTGGGGATAAGAACTACGCATATCAGACTCGACATCCCAAGTAGCCTCATCTACAGGTTGATGTGACCACTGAACCTTAACAACAAGGATAAATCTAGAATAAAAATGTCTAAAATCCCTAGCTAAAATAAAGATCAGCTCCTCAACAAAAGGCAACCACGCATCTAATTGAACTGACTCCCCATGAATGACATGAGACTCATCCTGAATATAATGGCAAAGCATTGAAATATGAAAAACTAAATGAACAATTGATAAATCTGGAGGTAAAGCTAACTTATGAGACACTTCACTAATAGTTCAAAGAATCTCAAATGGACTAATATACCTAGGGCTAAGCTTGCCCCTCTTCCCAAACCTCATCACACCCTTCTTAGGTGAAAATTGAATAAAAATATAATCCCCAACACCAAATCTTAAGGAATAAAGCCTACGATCTGCATAGCACTTCTGCCTACTCTGATCTGCTCTAAAGCTATCCTGAATAGTCCTGACTCTATCCAAAGACTCATAAAGCAAGTCTGTACCTCGAGGTCTCACCTCTGAAGCACCAAACTAATCCACTGGAGAGCAGTAACGCCTACCATACAACACCTCAAAAGGAGCCATATCAATACTGGAATGTTAGCCATTATAATATGCAAACTTTGTTAAAGCCAAATATTGTTCCCACTGGCCACTAAAATCTATCACATAAGTGTGGAGCATATCCTCCAAAACATGAATAGTCTGATCTGACTGACCATCAGTTTGGAGGTGAAATGTAGTGCTTTGATCAACCCGAGTACCCAATTTATCTTAAAAAGTCTTCCAAAAGTGAAATGTGAACATAGAGCCTCGATCTAAAATAATGGACACTGGCATGACATGTAGATACACAATCTCATAAATATAGATACAGGCCAACCTCTCAGCACTGAATAAGACCTGAATCAAACTAAAAGAAATTAACTTGGTCAATCAATCCACAATGACCTAAACACTGTCAGAACCATAAGATATACAAGGAAAACCAGTCACAAAATCCATGGTGATCCATTCCCACTTCCACTCAGGAATGGGTAACCTCTGAAGTAAATCACCAAGTCTCATATGCTCGTCCTTCACTTGCTAACAATATAGGCAATGAGCCATAAAAAATGCTACATCTCACCTCATACCACCCCATTAGTAGTGTTATACATTTTAGTCACACCTAGATCTAAGATCAACCTAATCAGTCACCCACTCTCGGCACACAAAATCAACCTCCAATCCTTAAAACTCCATCTGAATCAATTGAGGCTTTCTTAGCCTCACCACACAATACCTTTTCTCAAATCTACCTTAATCCAATATCATCAAACTAATGAGCTTGAATCTGCTCCATCAAAGAAGATCTAGCTTTCATAAATGTCAAAATATGCACAGGTATTAAAATATCAAGCCTTACCATCTGGTTAGCTAAAGGATGAACCTCTAAGGCTAAAGGTATCTCTTAGTTCAAAAGATGTTCCAAGCTAACCATGCTAGTCAACTTCCAACTCAAGGCATCTGCAACTACATTAGCCTTGCTTGGATGATAAAGAATAGTCAAGTCATAATCCTTAAGCAACTCAAGCCAATGGGGTAGCCTCATATTAAGATCTCAATGGGTGAATAAGTACTAAAGGCTATGATGATTCGAGAAAATCTCATAATAGACTCCATACAAATATTACCTCCATAACTTCAAAGAAAAAACAACTGCGCACAACTCCAAATCATGGGTAGGGTAATTTCTCTCATGGGATTTAACTGATGAGAAGCATACATAATTTCCTTACCCTCTCGCATTAACACAACACCTAAACCAATACCTGAAGCCTCATAAAACACAGTAAAACCCAAGCCCTCCTTGGGAAAAGTCAATATAGGAGATAAAGTCAACAACTCCTTGAGCTTTAGAAATCTCACCTCACAAGCATCAGACCATTGAATTGAAATTTTTTTTTAAGTCAACTTAGTCAAAGAAGCTACAGTGGATAAAAAACCCTCAATAGAACACCAATAATAACCTGCCAAGACAGCAAAACTCTAAATCTCGATGGGCATAATAGCTCTATCTCAATCATGTACCATTGCAATCTTGGCTGGATTAACCATAATACCCTTCTTAGTCACCATATGACCCAAGAAAGAAATAGACTCCAACCAAAACTTACACTTAGAGAACTTCACATACAACTTCTCATCCCTCAATCTCTAAAGCACCATCCATAAATGCTCTTTATGCTCAAACTCACCCTTGGAATACACCAAGATATCATCTATAAATACAATAATAAAGGAATCGAGATATGATCAAAATACTAAATTAATCACTCCATGAACATAGTAGGGGCATTAGTCAACCCCAAGGACATGACTAAGAACTCATAATGACCATATTAAGTCTAAAAAGCTATCTTCAGAATATTTGAAGCTCTAATCCTCAACTGGTGATAACTGAACCTCAAATCAATCTCTAAAAACACCGCAGCACCCTAAAGATAATCAAATAAATCATTAATATTAGGAAGAGGATGCTTATTCTTAACCGTCACCTTGTTCAACTGCCGATAATAAATACACATCCGTATTGACCCATCTTTCATCATTAATAAAATAAGCACACCCTAAGGCGATACACTAGGTAGAATAAGTTCTTTATTCAAACAACTCCTACAACTAATCCTTCAATTCTTTCAACTTAGCTAGGTTCATCATATAAGGAGGAATAGAAATGAGGTGCCTGACTTAATATCAATCGCAAAATCAATATCATAATCCAGAGGCATACCAAGCTAATTCATAGAAAACACATCCATAAACTAATGAACAACACAGATAGAATTTAAGAAAGGAGGTAAAATAATACTAGAATCACAAATATGAGCAAAATAAGCTAAACATACCCTTTCAACCAATCTATGAGCCTAAACATTAGAGATAACCCTCCGAGAATGCGAATGAAGTGCCTCCTTCTTAGTTATACTTGGTACACCTGGTGAAGGTAAAATCATGATCTTAACAAAACAATCTAAGACAACATGATAAGGAGCCAACCAATCCCTATCAAAAATAACATCAAAATCAACCATATCTAATATAAAAAAAAATCTACCAAAGTCTCACACCCTTTAAAAGTCACAACACAAGATCAGTATACCCGATTCACCGCTAAAGAATCACCTACTAGGGTAGATACATAAATAAGAATGGAAAAGGCATCGCAGTCAATCTTTTGAGCATAGACCATCAACCTAGACAAGTCCATATCACTAATCAACATCGCAGTCCAGCACTCCTTAACCACTCTACCTGATACCCCAGACACAAACTTATTCATTCTAGACCTACTGTCTGCCACTACATAAGGAGCGTACCTAGCTAAATGGATGAACTTAAGGGAGTATTCTTTCATGCTCATCGTACCTTGCCTGAGATTGATGAACTCTAACACTTTAGCCTCCTTCTGCTCTATAGGAAGAAACCTATTCTAAGAAAGCTATAGCAAACTCTTCTCACTCTATAGGATCTATATCTGTACCCCTATCTACCTTTTATTGTTTAAACCACGTATGGGCTACATCTTGTAGCTGATAGGTGGCTAACTCTACACTCTCACTGGAAGTCACTCCCATGATATCTGTGACTTTTTAAACCTGATCGAGGAACTTCTATGGATCTTCTTTAGACTTGGAACTGATAAATAGTGGAGGATTCATTCGGGTGAAATCTCAAACCCTAGATGTAGCAACATTGGCCTCTGGGTCAGCTGGAATAGTGGCTGGCCGTTCGTTCTGAGCTGCGACTAAACTGGCTAGAGTAGTGAATGCAGTCCTGAATTCTGTATGAGAGACGTGTTCATCCAGGGAATCTGCTTGGACGGGCTAAGGTGCTGACTGATTTATGGTTTTTCTTTCACTAGTCCTTTTTGAAGATATGTTCTGTAAATGAAAGGAAGAAGCAAATAAGACTAAGAGTTTAATTAGATATTTTTCTCACCGGTATGACATAAATACTAAAAGAAGGGAAACTGTTCCTAAAATATCTCATAGCCTTCTACACAAAAGTGTGGTGCATAACACGCGCATGTACAAGACTTTACTAGATGCGGCTTTTAGATTTCCTAGGACTTTATTGAACCGGGATCTGATATCAAGTTTATAATACCTCAATTTTCTGAACCAAAATATTACATAGTGTTCATGACCCTGAAGGACCATAAGCTAACTTATGACTGATATTTGTACCTATATATGGCATAATATAACATGAAAATACAGAAATATATACTGAAAGACCATAAGGTTTAAATTTGAATAAACATCTAATAAGAACAATGTCTAAAAATGGTATAATAATACTAAAACAAATTTTAAATGTCTAACATGCTATAGTTTGAAATCCTCTAACTGTACTGAATAAGGAGTTGAAGGAACATGTCTCCAACTAACTCCATCTAGCAACTGAACTAAAATAATAAATAAAGTAATAATCATATCTTACTCAAATGAGAAGGACTCACTGCACCTCTGAACACTAGAGTGCTACTATAAGGACTCACTAAAACTCTGAACACTAAAGTGCTACTGCTGATCTGAGCTCGTGCTTCTAAACCTATGGTATAAGACACCATAGCGCAAATGCGTCAGTACTTTGAATATACTGGTATGCAAGTGAGGTAGGATGAATGCAATAGGGTTCATATGCATAAATAATACTAGCTAAATGACTATCATGAATGTGAGAATACATACATGCATGCATAACTATAACTGAACTCGCAGAGATACCGACTACTGAGTCTGAATACTGACAACATGAGTGTAATGATACTGGGATACTGAATAGATGAATGACTATTTCTGATAGTTTAAATTATGAAGAACTGGTCTGATTGACTATATCTGATAGCCTAATTATAAAGAATTAATCTAATTGACTGTATCTGAAAGCCATGAATATTAAGAACTGATATGCTTGACCATATCTGACAGTCATAAATGTGAATACTGATAATATGATTTTTGATAACTAATATAACCAATAACATGTATGAATGTATCTAACAGTCCTAAATATAGCGGAACTAGCTGAGTTTCATATTGCTTGGTGACTATAGCTGACAGTCCTAAGTCTGAAGAACTATCTGAGTTCTATTACTGAAACTAAAAATGAGACTGAAACTGAGACTATAGGAAGTAGTCATCTACCGACATGCCCTGAATCTGAACTGGTGGGGTCCAACCTATAACCACAGTTGGAAGGGTGTCAGTACCGTATCATGGGTAGAGACAACATGTGAGTAAACCCTATTCTATTTGGGAGATCTTTCCATCTGCCCTTGCTATCAGGTAACTCAAATAAGATGCATTTGTCCTATTTGTAGGGACATCTCAACCTACGCTGGCTACGTAGTTCTGGAACTTAGGGATTGCTTCTAGGGATCTTAATCCTATCTAGTGGGTGAGTCCCTATCCCTAGGCTCACTCGGTGCTGAATTCTACTCCCAACTAAAGACACTAAACTGATTAGCTGAGCTGAACTGATTAACTAAATAGAAGTGGTTTGTTGAACTGATGTTAGTGGGATTATTTAGCGGAGCTAAACTGAGTTTACTAAGTTCCATTGACTGATGAAATATACTAATGTCTGAGGATTGACTGAGAGTAATATAGTTATTGAGATTTTACTTGGAATACTGCTGAATTCTATATTTTATCTTAATAAGGCTGAACTTTACTAGATGATAAGGTTATTGAGGTTTTGAACTGAATACTTACTAAGACATGATAACTAGATGAGATTACTAAGATTACTGGACCATTGAGATTTCTGAGTTTTCCTGAATTACATGACTGACTGAATTCTATGGATCATGGCTTGACTGAGAGTATCGTGATAAAATGACATGGCTCTAGGCACACATTTATATTTTTGGGTATGAGTACCCCCAGGACTCGATGGAAGAAAACTAACAAACATGAATTTCTTGAATGCATGACCAACATCAACAATCCATAATATCATAACTTGGGGAATTTCATGAAGTACATGGTTATCATACATCTTTTACATAAGTAGGATTTTTTCGTATAGCATAATCTCATAAGACTAGTTCATGAACAATCCAACAACATTTATAAGACACAACATCAACATAAAAATCATTAGAACATGGGGGCATATCATAAATCCTTCACTTAGTCACAATTTAGCTATATTGCATGATATCTAGTTTGTTAGGCATTTCATCAAGCACCTTACATGCACAATTTTGGGCATAGGTATATTTATCAACATAACAATCTTAATCCATCCAAAATTCATGGGTTACAACTATCCTACTTATATTCTTCATAAAAACATATCAAGATACAACCTTGAACTCAAACAATAATCATTAACATGAATATAGCCATAACACAAAAAGAAAATAACATTTTATAATTTAAAACATGATTCTTGAGCTCCATGGATGAAAGAGATACATGGATGAACACTACGCATACCTTAGATGGAAGATCCGTGAAAATTACCAGTGAAATCCTTTGAATCTTGAAGCTCCTATGAAAACCTTATGGAGTTCTTGAGAGAATTTTGAGAAAAGAGAGTATAATGTGGTTGGATTGGATCTAAATTCTATGTTTATGGAATATAGGGGAAGATGACCCAAATATCCCTCTAGATGCGTCTTTTAATTACTGTAAAAATTTCCTAATTTGGGCCTCTAGTGCAATGTCGAGATATCGTGTTGCCACTTGTTTGAGACCTAGAAACTCACCGCAATATGATGGAATTGCGGAGAGACATTAGAAATTGACAATCTTCATTTTGGCTTATGGCGCGATGCGCCACTGATTGAAATGACGCTGCTAAAACTTTAAATCGCCATAACTTCTTTACGAGTGTCCATTTTAGGCAAATTTTGTATCGACGGAATGCTTATTCAATTATCTAAAATTTAGAGGGTATAAATATGACAAAATACCACCTAAAAACTAAGTTATATTCATTCAAATATGACCTATGTGAAATCACACACAAAAACTTGGTGGATTCAAAAGTTCTTCGCTTGGCTTACTCTAAGTGACTCTTATGAACATGATTAACACATCATAAGCTCTATTATCACTAGGATACTCATCCTAATTCATGTACTCAAATATGAATCATAGGATAGAAGGTTTCATGCATAGGAACAATGGTTCATTTACTAGCTTAGAATTATACTACATCCACAGCACCATTGAATCTAAGAGGACCTAAATGAGTAAATCACTCAAACCTCTACTGATCCTTACAAGACATCATAGTACTCATAGTATGAGAAAGAATAGCAAATCTAGCAGGCTGAGATCCCATCTAAGGAGGTAACATAGATGAAGGATAAACTTTCAATCTCTAAACACCATGCAAAGTTGTCAGTGCTAAAATAAGAATAGGACTCAGGGTCTGAGGAGTATCGAAAATAGAAGTAGGTGCAATAGGAGGATCCACACTTTGAACTGGAGGAATGCCCAGCATAATAAAACACCCTAGATTTTTTGACCTTATAAATTTCTTGAGCTTTGAGATTACTACCTAGGTAACGACTTGCCCTACGAGTCGTAGGGTGTCCTGATGAATCATTGGGATGAGTCATAACTAAATTTGTAAGTTTGTGGCTAGATTCTACTCTAAGTATGAGAGTCTTATTTAGATCCATATGAATATATTATTATTCATTAGGTTTAATCATAGGGTGTCCAGTGTAAGTCCCAAATTGGGTTTTGTGTTAACTATGAGTTGACCCTACAAGTCATAGGGTCCCCTTATGAGTGGTGCCATTGAGTCATAAGGATAACAATGTAGGGTTCCTTGGTGGCACTACCTTGGTTACGACTCATGGTAACGTGTCGTAAAGAGTGGTTATGAGTTAAGGGTTGACTCATAGTCAAAGTCGACCCTTTTTTAGCTTTTAAGTTAAGGGCATTCTAGATATTTTCCCGGTTACAAAACTTGAAACCCACATTTTATAACCCCTTTAGGGTATTATTATCCTTGTAGAGACATCAGGTAACTTCTAAACATTCTCAAATTCCTCAAGGTCAAGAATACTAAGGGATTTCAAGAGGTTAATCAATTAGGGATTTCAAGAGATTGATCAATTAGGGCTTTCAAGGGTGATTCTCTCCATACATCTTACTATTTTAGGCATGTGACTCTTCCCGCATTGTTAATTTGTTAAAAAAATATATGTATTAATGTGTTATTCACATGAAATTATTTTGGTTTTGAAAATAAGAGTTGTGAGGTTTGAATGCTTATTGTTGAATAATATTTTCCCATGATTTAATTATGATTTTTCATGATTTAAATATGGTTTTGAACTTGTGGGTGCATGGGTATGGTGAATAAACTAGGGAATTATGATTTTCCCAAACTTGTGGCTTTTGAAGTAGTTATGACCCCAACCTATAGTGTGAAATAGGTTTTGAGTTATAAGAATGATGGGAATTTATAAAATTGAACTAGTCTTGAACTTTTGCATGATATAAATAGGTATTTTAAACATAATGGTATGATTTAATAAATAAAGGGAGTCGGTGTCCCCCACTTTATATTAATAAACAAAGGGAGTTATTTTCCCCGAATTAATGGAAAGCTATCATGGCATGTTGTTGTTACCTTGTAAGTATGGTTGATATGATGATACCAATAATGTATGCCTTAATGTCAAATATGGTTGATGAATGGGATTGTGTGATAAATATTTTAACTGGCTATAAATAGGATTATGTAGTTGAGTTGTGAAAATGGAGGTCTGGGTGACCGACATTGAAAAGTGCATTTGCAGACGTGGGGTCAAAGTCATTTGAGAGGTTTGAGTCCCCTTATTAATATCATTATTATTATTATTATTATTATTATTATTATTATTATTTCATGATTAGGGAGTTTTGAGTCCCCATAAATCATTACATGATCAAGTGCTTAAGTCACCTTAGTAAATGTTAGGAAGTTTGATTCCCCCGTGTGCATATACATGAGATTATTTTCTGATTTTTATAGCTACACACACCGGGGCCAGATCAGGAGGTTAAAGCTGGGGCTAGTATAGCCCGTGGGTACTATTATATGATAGTTGAGCTACACAATTCAGGCTAAAGTTTTGAAAATGCATGTTTAGCCTTGTTTCCTATCCCAACATGTGATATATATATATATATGCATTTGATTATGTGCATTGGTTTGAATGATGTTAAACTATTGATAATATCATTATTCTATCCTTATCCCTGAGTTACATGCTAGTGTTGGCCTCGCTAACTATCTTCAGATGTTGTATCCCCATGTGATGTAGGAATTAGTCACACTTCTACTCCTCCTACTTAGTGATTAGGATTCGGGATTATCTCATGAGTTGGAATTTAAGTGGTGAGCTTCCACATAATTGAAGTCTATATTTTGTGTTTTGTTCTACTTATATCTTAGACTTATTTGTGGGTATTGTCAAGGGAATGTCCTATGACTTTAGTAATATTTAGTTTTGGATCATTATTCAGAAGGCTTTGTTTGGATTACTGTGGTTACTAGGCAATGTTGGTCGATTTTTTGTCCGGTTATCGATGTTGGTTATAGATATGCATTAAACTTTTCTTAAGCTATTTCATGCTATCTTATTATATGTTTGGGATTCATCTATCATTGGTATGTGTGGTACTTGGTTTAGTTAGGTGCAAGGGGTGACCTCAGATCTACGTAGGATGTGAGATACCCAACACAGCCCGACCCTATTTTGAATTATGTCAAGGTGGTATCAGAGCCTAGGATTGGTGTCATTGGGTGTCCAACAAAGTCATGTCGAGTAGAGTCTCTTTTATAGGTGTGTAGCGTGCCACACTTATAAGGGAGAGGCTATGAGGCATTTAAAAATGTTTCCCTTTCTTGTTGTCTTATTTTAAGCTATTAAGTTTGAGGTTTTGAGTCTATCTAATTCCCATATGTTAGTGTTTCAGATCATGCCTCCAAGATGATCTAAAGCTCGTGAAAACTCCTCTTCTCCACTTGAGGAAAATATTGATGGGACACGCCGTACTTATGGGGTACAGACCCGATCTAGGAGTCTATTTCTTGATTGCCCTACTGGAGTTTCACCGGTCCCCTCTAGTCCTTCTCAAGCTGATGCGTCAAATGCAGAATTTTGTTAGTATATTCATATGTTGTCTCAGTTGGTAGCTTCTTAGTCTGAGCATGTAGTTTCTGTTACTCTATCTTTTAAGACTACAAGGGTTATCCAATTTATGAGGTTGAGTCCTCTTATGTTCACTGGTTCTAAAGTTGAGGAAAATCCTCAAAACTTTATATATGAGATGGAAAAGATCTTTCGTATGATGCATACTTCTAATGTAGAGGGTGTATAATTCTTTGCCTATCAACTAAAGGATGTAGCATACCAATGGAATGAGGAATGAGAATAGTGTAAGGGATATGATGTTAAATCCCCCAATATGGGATGATTTCTTTAGTGCTTTTTTGGGATACTTCTTTCCTTAGGAGTTGATGGAGGTAAAATCAAAAGAGTTTATTAAGATGAAGCAAGGTAGGATAATGGTCAAGGAATATGTCTTGAAATTCCATCAATTATCCAGATATGCTCCTGAGTTAGTGTCTAGCATAAGGGATAGAATGAGCAAATTTGCTTCTGGGATGTCTCATGATTTGATTCTAGAGAGTAAGTTTTCCTTGTTGAAAAAAGATATTGACATCTCCTTGTTGAAAAAAGATATTGACATCTCTAGATTGGTTGTGTATATGCAGTAGGTTGAGGAAGAGAAAAAGAAGCAGACGAAAATAGGGGAAAAGTAGAATAAAAAGTTAGGATTTTTTTATCAGGGTGGAGTTCAGTATCAGAGTGGTAGAAATGGTAGAAAGTGGTCCAAGAAGAAGTAGGGGGGTTCTGGTTCCTACTCTAAGGCTAGTGCTCCTTATCCAAAGTCTTTGAGTGATCGTCTTTCTTAGTATGATAGTGGGTTTAGAGCACAGGGTTCCTAATCTCAAGCTAGTGGGACTCAGTCAGCTCTATTATATACTCATTGTAGATTCTACGAGTAGGTGCACCACAGTTTTTGTGAAGATGAGAGGAATAGATATTTTAAGTGTAGATAGATTAGTCATTTGTCGAGGGATTGTTATTTTAAGGTTGCTTTAGGGGAAAATAAGATTCTTGTTGTCATTTTATCACCTCCTGCACTAAAGGGTGCGACTTCTATTTCTAGTGCCGACACTGGTTGGAATTGTTTGTATGCTCTTGCTACCCACCAGGACTCTAAGGCACTCCCAATATCATCACTGGTATTTTATGACTCTTTATGCATGATGTGTATTGCTTGCTTGATCTGAGGTCCAGACTCTCTTATGTGACCTAATTTGTGGTTGTGCATTTTTAATTCAGTCCTGAGTATATTTCTGACCCATTTCCTATTTCTACCCCATTAGATAACTCTGTGGTTATTAGATGAGTCTATAGGGGTTGTGTGGTGTCTTTTGGTGGTAGAAAAACTCTGATAGATCTTATAGAGTTAGACATGGTTGATTTTGGTGTCATATTAGTGATGGACTGGTTGCACTCATGCTATGCCTCCTTAGATTGAAAAACTCGTAAGGTCATGTTTAAATTCCCTAATGAGCTGGTCGTAGAGTGGGAAGGGGGTTCTCTAGTTCCTAAGGAAAGATTCATATCATATCTTAGAGCTTGGAAGTTGATTTCCAAGGGATGTCTTTATCATTTGGTCCGAGTTAAAAATTCTAACTTGAAGGGTCCTTCCTTATAATTTGTTCCCATGGTTAATGAATTCCCCAGGTTTTTCCTAATAATTTTCCTGGTATCCCTCCCAATAAGGGATTGATTATAGGATTGACCTTGTTCTGTACACTCGTCCTATCTCAATCCTCCTTATAGAATGGGTTCAACTGAGTTAAAGGAGCTTAAATAGCAGTTGAAAGACCTCCTTGATAAGGGTTTTATCCATTCTAGTATGTCTCTGTAGGGTGCTATTATTTTTTTATGCATAAAAATAATGCTTCCTTTTGGATGTGCATCGATTACCATCAGTTGAATAAGTTTATGGTGAAGAATAAGTATCCTTTTTCTCGAATTGATGAGTTTTTTTACCAACTTTAGGGTGCTAGATGTTTCAATAAAATTAATCTTCGGTCGATTTATCATCAGCTAAAGATTAAGGAGGTGGATATCTCTAAGACTTTATTCTAAACCCAGTATGGTCATTATGAGTTCCTAGTCATGTCTTTTAGTTTGACAAATGCCCCAGTGGCATTTATGGATTTCCATCAGTTCTTGGATTTGTTCATCATAATGTTCACTAATGATATTCTGGTGTATTGTAGGAGTGAGGCATATCACGCTTACCATCTCCGCATCAAGTTGCAAACCTTCAAAGATCACCATTTGTATGCTAAGTTTTCAAAGTGCGAGTTCTGGTTGAAAGTTGTTAATTTTATGGTCATGTCATTTCTAGTGAAGGGATCATGGTGGATCCACATAAAGTTTTAGTGGTTAAAAAGTGGACTAGGATCAAGACTCTAACTAATATTCGAAGCTTCTTGGGTTTATCCGATTACTATTAGAGATTTGTTGAGAGCTTCTCGACTATAGCTGCCTTGCTGACTAAGTTAACCCAGAAGAAGGTAAGGTTCTTGTGGTCTGATGCTTGTGAGGATAGTTTTGAAAAGCTGAAAGATAAGTTGACTTTAACTCTAGTTTTGACCCTGCCCAAGGGTAATGATGGATTTGTGGTTTATTGCGATGTGTCCTATGTGGGGCTTGGTTATGTGTTGATGTAGCACGGTAGGGTGGTGGCCTATGCTTCTAGGCAGTTGAAAGTTTATGAGAGGAATTATCCAACTCATGACTTGGAGTTGTTGGTTGTGGTGTTTGCATTGAAGATTTTGCATCACTATTTGTATGGAGTCTATATAGATATCTTTTTTTATCATAAGAGCCTACAATATGTGATCACCTAGAAGGAGATAAATCTCAAAGGAGATGGCTTGAGTTGTTGAAAGACTACGACATGAGTCTCTATTACTACCCAGGTAAAGCTAATGTGGTTGTTGATGCTCCTAGCAGGTTATCCATGGGAACTCTAGCTCATATGGATTAGGATATGCAGGAATCGGTGAGAGATGTTCACCATTTGGAGAACCTTGGAGTTCATCTCATGGACTCTAAGAATAGGGGTATATTTGTTTAAAAGGTGGCACAGTCCTATCTTAGTACTGAAATAAAGGAGAAGCGGGTATTGGATCCTATCTTAATAAAGATTAAGGGAGATGTGGGATAGCAAAAGGTCGTAGCTTTTAAGATTGGTGGTGATGGTATCTTGAGGTACCAAGGTAGATTATGTCTTCTCGATGTAGATGGGTTGCAAGAGAGGATCTTAGTTGAGGCTCATTAGTCACATTACGCCATTCATCCTATTTTGACAAAGATGTATCATAATCTTAAGGAGATTTATTGGTCGAAGAGAGATTTGGCCAGTTTTGTGGCTAAATACATGATGTGTCAACAAGTGAAGATTGAGCACTTATGGCCCAGAGGTTTGCATTAAGAAATTGAGTTACCTATATGGAAGTGGGAAGTAATTAATATGGATTTCATTACCGATCTTTCTTGGTCTTGGAATCAGTTTGATTCGATTTGTGTTATTGTGCATAGGATGACTAAGTCTGCTCACTTATTGCTAGTGAAAACAAATTTTTCAGTAGAAGACTATGTAAAGTTATTCCTCCAAGAGATTGTGAAGTTTTATGGGGTGCCTATTTCTATCATGTCGGATCTTGGTACTCAGTTCTCATAACAGTTTTGGGGTTTGTTTCAGACATGTTTGGGAACTAAGGTGAGCCTTAGTACTGCTTTCCACTCGCTGTCGAATAGGCAAGTGGAAAGGACTATTCAGACACTGGAAGACATGCTTAGATCTTGTGTGATTGACTATGGTGTTATTGGGTTGATAATTATCCTCTTGTAAAGTTTACGTATAATATTAGATACCACTCTAGTATTTCTATAGCTCCTTTCGAGGCCTTGTATGGTAGGAGGTGTAGGTCTCTAATCGGGTGGTTTGAAGTTGGTAAGGCTGGGATGTTTGGCGTGATTTGGTTCACCAAGCGATGGAGAAGGTTAAGGTGATTTGGGATAGGCTTAAAGCCTCCCAAAGTCATCAAAAGTCCTATATAAATATAAGGTGAAGGGATTTGGGGTTTAGTGTTGGTGATTGGGTGTTCTTAAGGTATCCCCTATGAAGGGAGTGATGCGGTTTAGTAAAAAGGGAAAGCTCAGTCCCCAATATGTTGGTCTGTAGTTGATGTTGAAGAGGGTTGGTAATATTGCATATGAATTGGAGTTGCCCTCCAGTTTGATCTTCATTCTTTGGGTGTTTCACATTTTGATGTTGAGAAAGTGTGTGAGTGATCCTTTAACGGTTGTTCCTTTAGAGGAGGTAGGTATTTTAGATTCCTTATGAGAAAGTCTCGGTTGAAATTTTGGATCGGCAAGTTTGTCGGTTATGGACAAAGAACCTAGCTTCGGTAAAGGTTCTATGGAGTAACTATAAGATTGAAGAGGCTACTTGGGAAACTGAAGAGGACATGAAGTCCAAGTATCAGTTCTTGTTTTCCGCTTCAGATTATCGTGCTTAAGGTATGTGTATTCCTTAAAATCTTTGATTCCTGACTTTGATAAAGGAAAGAGTGATTTCCTTAGCATCTTTGTTTTCTCTCTTTGTTAAAGGTAAGAGTAAAGGTATGTGGAGTTAATTCGTGCTAATAAATGCCTTTTCCCATCATTCGAGATGAATGATCCAAGTGAGGGAGAATTGAAACGCCCTGGATTTTTGGCCTTTGGAAATTTCGTAAGCTTTGAGCTCACTGCCTTGGAAATGACTCGCCCTATGAGTCATAGGGTGTCCCTAGGAGTCATAAGGATGATTATTCCTAACTAAACTAGTAAGGTTGTGGCTCACTAAAAACCATAAGGATATGTTATGAGTTGTTAGGTATAATCGTATGGTGTCCAGTGCAACTCCCAAATTGGGTTCAGTGTTGACTACGACTGGACCCTATGAGTTGTAGGGTCCCGTTACGAGTGGGGCCATTGATTTGTAATGATAACAGTGTAGGGTGCCTTGGTGGCAATGCCTTGGTTACTGTTACACCTTTTTTTTTAACTCCGAAAAGATTCATTCTTAAGTTTGAAAGGGTTTTTATTATCAAAGTGACAAAAGATGAAAATTTGTTTCAAAAAGGACCTTTTATATTCAAAACTCAGAGTCGCCACTTGGCAAAATCCGGTGTGCCAAGTCACCTTTGGAAAATCTTTTTCAAAATGATTTTAGACTCTGTAAAAACTGATCCGCGAAAAGAGATTCTGACTAAGGAATTTTGTTGACCGAGGGGAAGGTGTTAGGCACCCCTCGGTCCCGTGGTTTGACCACGGTCGCTTGGTGAAGCGTATCGGCTAATTTTAACACTAAGGACGTATAAATCACATAAAACACATAAACAAGCTCCAAACACACAAAACAAAATAAATCCAAAATATAGTGTTCAGTCTAATTGTACAGTCCAAAATAAATAAAAACGTGAATAAATCCTATCTAAACTACATTAACCCTAACTACGCTCCCGCGCTTTACCCGATGCCTCAGGACTTCATCACGAACATCCTCCAAGTACAAGATACTTTGGGGCATTCCCCGGATAAATTAATACAAATTCCTCGAGGCATTCCCACCAAATGAATTCATTTTTAGTGCGAGAAAATCAAACTGATTCAACAAAATTTCAAATATTCCACGGAATTTCCAACATTCGACCAAACAAACCTTAAGCCTAAATTTTCCTACCCGAACCTACATTGGCCTATCCATTTTAACGTATCATAATAATATCACGTTTCATATCAACAATAAATCAAAATTAAACTGAATCTATCCTTTTTGTCAATTTTCAATTCTCACCCCCCAAATCCCTCTAATACCAATTTTTACTATTAGCAATCAGCATTTCAACAATCCGTACTCATGTTTTAGTAACCAATTCAAGCAACAAAACAATATCAAAGAAATCAGACTATCGTAATCAAATCACACATAATCATAGTCAATGCAACCAATCAAAAATGGAGAAGAAAGCGGGTTAAATAGATGGACCTTTTGATATTGACTTTTGTTGATAATAAAGAAAACCCGTACTTAGAATTTTGAATAGAACCTCAAGATCGATGAATCCAACTTGAATAGCGAAACGACAATCCAAAACCGATCACGATAATTCGACAGAGCCCCAAAAATTACCCTAATTCTAGGAAAGACACTGTTGAATCCAAACCAAGAAATGCAACAGAACCAACCAACCTATACGCCAACAACTATCACAGGATCGATTAGAACCAAGGGCTGATTTAAACAAAAAATCCACGACTGGTTCATGTTTTTTGTAGAATTTCTGGTGTTTCCTGCCAAATCCAAACTCAAAAATTAAAGAAACAAAAATAGAAAAAAATATGAAGAAATTTGGGGTCTTCTCGCATTGGTCAGCTGGGCGATGATACCAAATCGATTCCGGTGAAAGTTTTCACCAGAGGATGCTTGGCAAAAACTCAAACCTTTCTCTCTCTGTCTTCATAACTCTCTTCTTTTTTTTTTGTTATTCTCTCCCTCTCTGTATGCGTCTATGGAGTTTAGTGATGTGTGCGTATGGACTATGGTGGAGAGGAAAAGAGAAATGGTATTTTTTTCTTTATTTTCTTCTCTGTGTATGTGTATAATAAATAGTGAGGTATCCCCCAATTTGGGTCCCCGTCAGTGTATATGTATATTATGTATTTCTTTGTGGTTAAGAAAAAAGGAGGGGTCACGTGGGGTAGGGGTATGGGATGGTTAGGTGAGAGGTGTGGTGTTGTTTTTTAATTGAAGGGGTAGAGGTTAGGTGTCCATTTTTTCTTGGGTGGGTTGTTGGAATATTAGAATGAGACAAAGTTTGTTATGACTTGTTATTTGGATAAAACAAAACAAAAACAAAAAATAAATACATAAATTAATAAAAGATGAGGTGGTTATTTATTTTCTTGGGAAAAATTATAAAAATGAGGTTAAATTGTGTGATATCGGAATAAGAAATATTTTTGACGGGACAAAATTATGTGTCTACAACATGCCCCCTTTGAATGTAAACACCAAGTGTTTTCATACAAAGAAGTAGACAACGAGACAGAATTTTATCCCGATCATTATTCAAAGAAATCAATAGAAGAAAGAAGGGAAATCGAGTCTCGACTTAGGACACCCTACCTACCCAATTTATGAGGGAGTCCAGTGACAAGTATCTCAAAGGATTGAAAGGAGATGGACTATACCGAGTTAGAGAGTCGAGAGAGGTCCATCGAGGTTCCGGTCCGCGGCTCTGTCATTACATCAAAATGAAAATTACAAGTTAACATATAAATGAAATTAGAAAATCCAATATATGCAGCTTTCCTTGACTCTTGGCTCTAGTTTTATCACGTTATTCTTCAGGTGGGCTCCTAACTTGCAATTTCTTTCAAGTTGTTGCTTGGATTCCAATTGATTCACTTCGTTGCTTGACTTTCATTTATTCGCCCTTCTCGTTAGACGGGCTTCTGGATTGCCATTTTTGTATTTCAATTTCATCACCCTGTTCTTCAGGTGGGCTCCTAACTTGCAATTTCTTAAATTTCCCATTTTATCACCCTACTCATCAGGCTGGCTCCTGACTTACAATTTTCTCACCCTGTTCTTCAGGCGGGCTTCTGAAACCACATTCAAAACTAGACCCAAAATTATCCCACTCAAAGATTGCAATAAAGAAGGATTTCATCATTTTTTTGAAAGTAATGTCCCATTTTCCAGGAGGGTCCTGAACATAAAGTAAATTTCCATTTTTCAAAAGGATCCTGAACAAAAAGTAAAATTCCATTTTTCAGGAAGGTCCTGAACAGAAAGTAAAATCCCATTTGTCAGGAGGGTCCTGAACAGAAAGTAAATTCCCATTTTTTAGGAGGGTCCTGAACATAAAGTAAAGTCCCATTTTTCAAAAGGGTCCTGAACATAAAGTAAAGTCCCATTCTTCATGAGGTTCCTAAATGGAGAGTAAAATCTCATTTTTCAGGAGGGTCCTGAACTTAAAGTAAAATCCCATTTTTTAGGAGGGTCCTGAACAGAACGTAAAATCCCATTTTTTAGGAGGGTCTTGAACAGAAAGCAAAGTCCTATTTTTCATGAGGGTCCTGAACAGAGAGTAAAGTCCCTTTTTTTAGGAGGGTCCGAGACAGAAAGTAAAATCCCATTTTTCAGGAGGGTCCTGAATAGAATGTAAAATTCCATTTTTTAGGAAGGTCCTGAACAGAAAGTAAAATCCCATTTTCTAGGAGGGTCCTGAACTGAAAGTAAAATCCCTTTTTTCAGGAGGGTTCTGAACAGAAATTAAAATCCCATTTTTTAGGAGGGTCCTGAACAAAAAATAAAGTCCCATTTTTCAAGAGGGTCCTGAACAAAAAGTAAAATTCTATTTTTCAGGAGGGTCCTGAACAGAAAGTAAATCCCATTTTTTAGGAGGGTCTTGAACAGAAAGTAAAGTCCCATTTTTCAAGAGGGTCCTGAACAGAAAGTAAAATCCTATTTTTTCATGAGGGTCCTGAACAGAAAGTAAAATCCTATTTTTCAGGAGGATCCTGAACAGAAATTAAAATCTCATTTTTCAGGAGGGTCCTGAGCATAAATTAAAGTCCTCTTTTTTAGGAGGGTCCTGAACAGAAAGTAAAATCTCATTTTTCAGGAGGGTCCTGAATAGAAAGTAAAATCCCATTTTCTAAGAGGGTCCTGAACAGAAAGTAAAATCTCATTTTTCAGTAGGATCCTGAACAGAACGTAAAATCCTATTTTTCAGGAGGGTCCTGAACAAAACGTAAAATTCCATTTTTCAGAAGGTTCCTGAACAAAAAGTAAAGTCCCATTTTTCAGGAGGGTCCTGAACAGAAAGTAAAATCCCATTTTTTAGGAGGGTCCTGAACATAAAGTAAAATCCCATTTTCCAGGAGGGTCCTGAACAAAAAATAAAATCTCAAGTTTTGCTTTCCCTATGATAGATGAATTTACTGAATAGAAACTTTGCCCCTGTTTCATCAAAGAAAGAAATATTATTCAGTTAACTTAGTGGTGGCTTGCAGCACTCGGCTTCCCAGGCATCTACTCCAGCACTCATTTCTTTCATCTTTGTTTCAGATCACTGACACTTGCCTCTGTCCTGTTGCATCATTGACCCAGACCAGATCGAGGGAAATGACTTTGGCTCAAACAGTGAGCTTCTATTTCACCATGCCTCTGAGATGCACCTTTTGACATCTGATACTCCCATAAATCCAGTAACTTGTCGGTTGATAGACTAACTTTTCCTTGCTTCGAATTATGACCATGTTTCCCTCATGTGCTATCTCGTCTTTTCCTTATGCAATTAGGAAGATCAGTAGCAAGTTTTGAAATTCTTTCTCGCTTGTTTTAACACAGAAAAGACTCAAACATTGTAAAGAACAATGGTGACTTTTCTTTGGATTAAAGACATAAAAGGACAAAATATAAATGTGTGAATAAAAGAAAAGGGCAATGTCTCTCTTTTTAACAAAGAAGAAAACTTATCTGAAGATGGAAACCAACTCCAATGACTATGACATGTGATTTTCCCATCCAAACTTCCCATTTGTTGCTGAGTTCGTGTCTTTTCCACTGCTGCTTCTTCAAACCCATTGGACTCATATATCTCATTCATTTGATGACATCTTGAAAGATTTCTGCCAACAATCCTCTTTCTTTTTATTTTCTCAAATTTACCATCGCCTTACGGTGCCCCTGAGGGTTTTCACCTACAAGACTCTCTCATTTATTTATTTTTCAACTCCCTATTGCCTTACGGTGCCCGTGAGGGTTTTCACCTATAAGACTCTTATTTTTTTTATTTCTCTTAAGTCACCATCATCTTGTGGTGCCCGCGAGGGTTTTCACCAATAAGACTCTCTTATTTTTATTTCTTTATTAATTTCTTATGCTGACGAAGACAAGTGGTGCCCCAAAATGCATCATCGTATCCATTGCATGCTTAGCCTTAACATCATCAAATATTGATCTGAAGGTCTTTCCTTGGTTGTAACTTGGCTTTTGGATAGGTTTTGAAAGAAAAGGATGGCAGTAGGCTTAAACGACATTTGAAGTGGGGGTGGGATTTATAACTTTGGAATCGAATCAAATGACACATTAGTTCATGCCCCAGTTTTGTTGACTGGGGGACTCTAAAAATTTATTTGGTTGGACCGAGCCGGAATAGGGAAGCCTACATATCTCACCCTCGAGAGAGGAGAATCAGGTCGCACGTAGTTCCATCAGCTTGTTCTTTGTTTTGGTTTACATTTTTTTTTCTTCTTGTATTTTTCATACTTACTTTTCTTCTTTTCTTGACATTTTGTTTTTACTCTATTTTGATTCCATAAAAGGGGTATGAAAGAAAAATAAAACTAGGCTCAAACGGGATAAACAAGGATGACACAATGTTTGGATAGCAGAATGAAATGCCTTCATCATATCAATCTTCAAGAATGCAAATATAAAACATGCAATAGAACTAACAAAGGATAAAATATCATACATAATATCTTTTGACCTCATCAGCATTAATAGCCACCTCTACCATTTTGCCTTCAATATCTGTCAAATATAAGGCCCCATTGGGCAACACTTTCTTCACAATAAAGGGACCTTGCCAATTTGGGGAGAACTTACCTTTAGCTTCAACCTGATGAGGGAGGATACGCTTCAATACCAATTGACTAACTTTAAAATTCCTGGGTCGTACCTTTTCGTTATACGCTCGAGCCATTCTTTTCTGATACAACTAGCCATGACATACCAACGTCAGTTTTTTTCCATCAATCAAACTCAACTGTTCCAATTAGATTTTAACCCACTCATCATCATCAATCTCTGCTTCAACAATGACTCAAAGAGAGGAAATTTCAAATTCTGCGAGAATGACTACTTCTGTTCCGTACACCAATAAATACAGAGTTGCCCCTATTGAAGTGAGAATAGTAGCGCGATAACGTATCAGTGTAAACAATAACTTCTCGTTCCATTGCCTAGACCCTTGTACTATTTTCCATAGTATCTTCTTGATATTCTTATTGATAGCTTCCATAGTGCCATTTTCCTTTGGACGATATGGAGTAGAATTTCGATGCGCAATCTAAAACTGTTGACACACTTCTTGCATCAAATGACTATTGAGATTGGCAGCATTGTCTGTGATGATCATCTTTGGAATTCCAAACCTACAAATGATGTTGGTATGAAAAAAATCTACCACAGCCTTCTTTGTTACTGACTTGAAAGTTACTGCTTCTACCCACTTTGTGAAGTAATCAATGGCCACCAAAATGAATCTATGCCCATTTGATGCTTTCGTCTCAATCGGTCCAATCACATCCATTCCTCAAGATACAAACGTCCATGGTGCAGACATTGCATACAACTCAGCAGGAGGTGAATGTATCAGATCACCGTGTACTTTACATTGATGACACTTTTTAACAAATAGAATAGAATATCTCTCTATTTTAAGCTAGTAATAACCAGCTCAAAGAATCTTCTTAGATAAAACATAACCGTTCATATGCGGCCCACATACTCCAGAGTGTATTTTAACCATGGTCGCCGAGGCTTCTTTTGTATCTACACACCTCAAAAGTCCCAGATCCGGGGTTCTCTTATATAAGATTCCCCCACTTAAGAAAAATCCTCTAGCCAAATACCTAATAGTCTTCTTTTGATCACTGGTGCCACGTGTTGGGTATTCTCCTGACTGAATGTTATCACTTGATATCAAATAACCAAGGTTCTCCATTGAGCTCTTTTTCAACCGTATTATAGTAAACATGCTAATCACGACTCTGTATATACACTGGATCGATATAGGCTTTATCAGGATGTTGGAGCATTTAAGACAGAGTGGCTAAAGCATCAGAAATCTCATTATGAATCCTTGGAATATGCCTAAATTTTACTGACACAAACCGCTAACATAGCTCCTGCAAGCATTGTCGATACGGTATGAGCTTTAAATCTCGTGTCTCCTAATTGCCCTGAATTTGATGGACGAGCAAATCTAAATCCCCCAACACTAATAGCTCCTGGACTCCCATATCAACAGCTAACCTTAAACCAAGAATGCACGCTTCGTATTTCACCATGTTATTGGAATAATAAAATTGAATTTGCATTGTTATCGGGAAATATTGCCCCAATTAAGAGATAAGAATAGCTTCCAACCTGGATCAACATCTATAATGACTTCATCAACACACAACACCTCTTCATTAGGAAAATATGTCTTTAATGGTTCATACTCTTCGTCAATGATATTCTCAGCAAGATGGTCTGCTAACGCTTGAGCTTTCATGGAGGTTCGAGTCACATATACAATATCAAACTCGGTAAGCAATATTTGCCATTTTGCCAATCAACCTGTCGGCATAGGCTTCTGAAAGATATACTTCAAAGGATCCATATGGGAGATGAAATAAGTAGTGTAGGGCGAGAGATAATTCTTTAACTTCTGTGCTACCCAAGTCAGGGCATAACACATCCTTTCAAGAAGAGTATACCTGGCCTCATATACGGTGAACTTTAACTGGCCTCATATACGGTGAACTTCTTGTTAAGATAATAATAGCCTGCTCCTTTTTGCCTGAGATGTCATATTGACCCAGGACACAACCGAAAGAATTGTCCATAACCAATAAATATAAGATCAAAGGTCTACCAGGATTCGATGGTACCAACATGGGTGGATTTGATAGATATCTTTTGATTTTGTTGAACGCTTCTAGACATTCTTCAGTTCACTCAACCGCAACATTCTTCTTCAGTAACTTGAAAATAGGCTCACGCATGGTTGTGAGTTGAGCAATGAACCTGCTGATATAGTTTAGTCTACCAAGCAAACTCATCATCTCCATTCTATTCTTGGGCGGTGGCAGATCCTGAATGGGTTTGATCTTCGAAGGATCCAAGTCGATACCCCGACGGCTGACTACAAACCCCAACAGCTTTCTAGATGGAACTCCAAATACACATATTTTCTAGATTGAGCTTGAGATTATACCTGCGAAGCCTCTCAAAGAATTTTTTTAAATCATTAACATGGTCAACCTAAATCTTTGATTTAATAATCACATCATCTACATAGACTTCAATCTCCTTATGCATCATATCATGAAACATGTTGGTCATGGCTCTCATGTATGTTTCTTCAGCATTCTTCAAACTGAAAGGCATCACTCGATAATAATAAGTCCCCTATGGTATGATAAAAGATGTCTTTTCCACATCTTCATTATCCATAATGATCTGGCGGTATCCGGCATAATAATCCAAAAAAGAGGCTACCTTATGTTTAGCACAATTGTCTAGTAAAATATGGATGTTGGGCAGCGGAAAATCATCCTTCGAACTTACTCTGTTCAAATCACATTAATCAACATATACTCAAATGTTGCCATCTTTCTTTGGGACAGGAACAACATTAGATAACCATATGGGATAATGGGCCACTCGAATGACTTTGGCTTCAAGTTGTTTTATGATTTTCTCTTTGATTTTGATACTTAGATCAGTCTTAAACTTTCTCAACTTCTGTTTGATAGGGGGAATGTGGGATCAGTTGGAAATTTATATGCGACTAATTCAGTGCTTAAACCAGGCATATCATCATAAGACTATGAAAAAATATCCTTATAATCGATTAATGCTTGAATCGTTCCATCTTTTAGCTATGGCAAAGCATGTACACTAATTTTAGTTTCCCTAACATCTTCTTGATTCCCTAGATTAATTGGCTTAGTTTCATTCAAATTAGGATTCGGCTTGTGTTCAAACTGTTCCAACTCTTTGCTTATTTCTTCTAGTGCCTCTTCTTCATCATATTCCCCCTCTTGCTTTATTATATCTTGATTAGTTTGGATTTTAAGATTAGGCTGAAAATTCCACATGCATGTCATGTCATTAGAGTCAGCATAAAGAGAACTTTATAAAGAAAAGACAAAACAAAATACATTAGACACAAAATAAAAAGGATATTGTATTTTATTAAAAGGGAAAGATAGGAGGGTTTAAATACAAACAACAGAATATAAACAAGCTAAATTTTAAGTTACAACCTTGGAATAACTTGAAAAACTGAAAGAAAAACAAAACGAACTACCAAAACTCCCTTCTGATAGGGAGAGAAGTGACTTCCCAATTATTGAGATGGATAGTTGGGCCTATGAACTACACACCTACCTTACTGGTACCTTCTCCTACTTCAACCATGTCAACTTCAATTAATAGGTTCTGGAAGTCATCAACCAATTTAGCTTCAAATCCTACAGGCTTCGTGACACCGCTCTTGACAAATGATTCACCGAGTAGTGGCATTAGGCGAGGTAGTGACCATTTTTCCTTTTTCCTTCCCTTGGCCTTTTTCAGATCTTCAGATGTAGGTTTACATCCCAGACCAAAAGTGCCCATGTTCTCATTCGGACGAATGGGACAAACCATACCGCGTAGAGACATTCCCAAACCCCTTATTAGCTTGAATCCATATTTTAACATTTTATTTATCATCATGACAGAAGCGGAAGATAATTGTGGCCCTGGAATAACTTGCCCTTCAAAGATACGATACACCGACATTTTATCAAAAGTCTGATAGACAAATGTCTCCTCTACATTATTTACTTCAATGAGAGACAAGGGAGAATATTCATAGGTGGACAAATCCCCTTCACCATGAATAACCACTTCTTGCCTATCATGCTCAAACTTAATCATCTGGTGTAGTGTGGATACAACCGCCTTGGCCTTGTAGATCTATGGTCTTCCCAATAACAGATTGTAAGAGGAGCCAATATTCAGCACTTAAAACTCTATGGTGAATTCAACCGGACCTATAATTAAAATTAGTTCTATTTTTCTAATGGAGTTGGATTTTGCTCCATCGAAAGCCCTAACACATACATTGTTGGGCCTGATCCTCTCAACATCAATATTCAACTTTTGCAAAGTGGAAATAGGGAAAATATTTACACCTGAACCTCTATCAATCATAACATGAGTGACGTAGAAATCTTCGCACTTCAATGCAATGTAAAGGCCCCGGTTATGCCCTGTACCTTCAACAGGAAATTTATCGTCAAAAAAGCTGATCTGATTAACCTCAAAGATTTTTTCAACCATTTTCTCAAGCTGATTTACTATAATCTCCCTAGAAATATATGCTTCATTTAATATCTTCACTATAATATCACGACATTCCTTGGAATGCAGCAACAAAGAAAAGAGGGAAATTTGAGCAGGTTTTTTTTTTTAAATTGATCTATTATTGAATACTCTGGCAACTTCATCTTTTTCAAAAATTCTTCGGCTTCTTCTTCGGTGATAGGCTTCTTGAGAGATGAAGGCCCACTCACCCCTGGCTTAGGATTCCTTAAACCTTTAGGCATAAAGCATCTTCCTGACCGAGTCAGACCCTCTACCTCATCTACTTTTTCCTCAACTTTCTTCCCCTGTAAGTCATCACAGTCCGCTTATAGTTCCAAGGGACCTTTTTTATATCAACGATCGGAAGCTGGGTTACCGATTTAATGATAATAGGCACCGAAAGTACCCATAGCTCCTACCACCATCAACTTAGATTTGTCCTGACTTAGACCAACAATTATTTCGGGTCCTTTCACCATGATCACAGGTTTTTTCCTGCTTTCTTGAACATTATCTTCTCCTGCTTCTTCCAGATCAATGATATTGCTTTCAATGAATACGCCATATACTCCAATTTATCATCATTAGTCTGTATTCTAACAATAGGCTTTTGACACATCGATGACTCTTTGCCATCATATATCAATTCCAACATATTGGTTTCAGCATGGGTTGGTAGCAGATTTTGGTTGATGTTCGGAACCTCCGGGGCCTGGACCAGAATCTGATTTGCATTGATTAAATCCTGGATGGCTCTCTTCAAATGCTAGCATTTCTCGATACCATGCCCTGGCATGTCAGAATAATATGCACACCTTAAAGAATAATCCAGATTTCTTGGGGGTGGATTCAAAAGCCTTCCTTAAATTGGGCTCAAGACCTTCATCTTTCTCAACCTATCAAACAAGATAGCATATTATTCCCCAAGAGGTATGAACTGATTTTTGACCGTCTTCTCTTTCTTATACTCGGGCCTAGATTGGAAACTGGGGCTGTTGAGGTTTTGGTAATTTGGAGGAGCTGAAGGATGATTTTGAGGAGCTTGCACACACTATTAAGGGTAAGAAGGGGTTTGAGCGTATGGCTATGCATTATATACTGGGTACGGGGGTGGTGGAATAGAATATAGTGGGTTTTGTGGGGGATAGTAATTATGGGGAGAAATATATGGAGCTTGGGCATAGGCTTGGGCTTGGGGTTGGTGATAGGGGCAACGCGGTCTTTTGGGATAGGAATGGGATCCAACTACAATGGTTGCCATGTTCTCTTTGTTATTACCTCTAAAAGTTCCAGAGCCACCTTGAATTGCTTATGGTGGCCTTTAATGCGACAAAACTCATAATTCATCCAGTCTTGATTTCGTCCTCTATCATCTCTCCTAATTTTAGGACTTCAATAAATGCCTTTCCTATTGCTGGAAGTAAATGATGAAAATAGGTCTCATCCTGTGCCTGAATAAAGACCTCTACCAACCTACTCTCCTTCATTGAAGATTTTACCCTTGCGGCCTATTCACGCCATCTTATCGCGTATTCCCGAAAGCCTTCAGTACTTTTCTTCTTCATGTTGACCAGGGATTTCTCATCAGGAACTAGATCGATGTTATATTGAAAATGTTGCACAAATTCATTAGCTAGGTCATCCCAGTTGTTCTAATTTTCAATATCCTAATCGATGAACCATTCTGAAGCCAGACCGGAAAGACTCTCACCAAAGAAAGCCATAAGCAACTCTTCTATTCCCCCTGCAGCCCTTAATTGGTTGCAATAACATCTCAAATACACCATGGGATCACCATGCCCCGCGTACTTCTCAAATTTGGGCATTTTAAAACCAAGGGGAAGGTTAACGTCTGGGAACATGCAAAGATCTGTATAGGAAACATCTTATAACCCCCGACTCCCTTCAAATTCCTCATGGCCTGTTCTAAAATCTTCAACTTTCGTACCATGAATTCTTGTTCCTCTGTTACAACAGGTTTCTCCATATCAAATGGAAATGCAGGTGGCTGAGTGTACCCATACGGTTCATTCATCTTCAAAGTTGGTTCCGAGGCATAATACTGATTATCTAAAACCTTTAATACTGGCTCACTAGTAGACCGAGGGAGTACCATTGTCGGACGTACAGTATAGGTGGAAGCTTCAGGTGGTGGCGGAGCCATGAACACAGGCGCTAACGGTGGCGTCGACTGAGTCACGGGCCTTGGTTGAGGAACTGTCAGGGGCATACTAGAAGTGCCAGGGTAATATTGCCATAGAGTGAATCCTGGTACGTGCTCCGGTAACCCAATGGGAACAGATAATTATGCCTAAGAGAGCGGTAGGAAATTGGGGATATTCCCAAGATCTTTAGGGAGTGGAGAAGGAGGCATGCCACTAGCCCATGCTCGGTCCAGATCTAGCAATTGTTGTCTAAGTCTCAATACTTCATCATTGCATTTTGAACTTTCTTTCCTGGGATCCTGATCTGGGTCAATGAGTGAATTTTCAATCTTCCTACTAGCCATGGCAAGATTCAGTTTTGATCTAGTGAAGTACGGATGACTAGATAGAGTGCTGCAAACCAGCCACTTATCTGAAAGAACATGCTCATCAAAGAAAAAACCCATTAGGATTAGGTCACACAACAAGCATGGGAATCACATCTGTAAAATTATCCTAGATTCATGCATATTTCTATCAGCCTTTGAAGGTAGAAAGTTCATTTTAACATCATCCCAATCTTTTTCCTACACCCATTTTCTTCTTTACTCCAATCACACCTCTCTTTTTTTCTTTTTTCCGCCATCACTTCTCTCATCTCTCGCGTTAGTCCTTTTTTATCCTTCTTTTCCTTCTCTCATTATTCTTTCTTTCTTTTCCTCTCTCGCTGTCTCTCTTTTTATCATTCTTTATGGCTTTTGTTTTTCCTTAAACTAAAAAAATAATAATGAAAAAACAAGAAACAAAATGATTAGATCGAACCCAAAAGTAGGTTGCCTACGTATCATGTTGTACATGAATCTGATCTTGCGTAGTTCGAGATGCATATGCATAAACATCACATAATTGAAGGCTTTTGATTCTTGATTTTGATTTGGTTTTTTGATTTTTTTTAACGAAGAACACCCAAAAGGAAACAATTCCGTAACATTGGCATTTCATAAAAGAGACAACTAAAACAAACGTCAAATTTAAGACAACTTAAAACTGATCAACAAGACTAGAAAACATTCTAGACCCATAAGATAGCATGTGTAATACTCCTAGTAAAGACCCTTAATGTTTAAAACAAACATGACACCAACAGAACAAAGACATAACAACACAATGACAGAAAAATAAAGGACTTAAACTAAATAAAAGATGAGGGTTGCTCCTTCAAATTGGTGCGCTGTGGGATGACCCTGGCTGAGATGGACCTTCCTGTGAAGTTCCCTCTTTCTCTCTCAAATCGTGCAACATACCTTGCAATGATACTTTGATATTAGGGAGAAAGCCTCTAGCCCGTGTACCTGCCTCCTAGGGAGTACAGCTGTAAAGACTACTTTGATATCCTTCCATAGTTGTGAGCAAACTTGATAATTGGACTCTCAATTCTTCCACTTTGGCCCCCGCATGTTCATCCTGATGGTCATTAACTATGCTTTTTTCCTGCACTCTCCCTCTAAGCTGCATTAGTAATGGCCTACTCACACACTGAGGTATGGATTGAAGCCAGACTCCATATCTTTGAGTGTACCCCGAATTCTCCAAACCTATTTTGAAAGAATCTACACCTATTTTTGTTGCATTAATCCAGAATTGATCGTACCTGATTTCCCCTTTGGCAATATCCTTAAAGTACTCGATATCCTTTTGAAGGTCCAATATCGGTGGGATATCTTGCTCCCTACCCAACTGACGCATTACCCTACTCAGATTGTAAGGCCTAGTGCATTTGAGCCCTATCAGAACTAGAAGAGGTTGCATACGACATCCATAAAAAATTACCTTAGGATTGAGCCATCGATAGGTCTAAAGGATATTGTCATATGTTCTTGCTTCAAGAAATTTGACCCAAGCATTGAATCCCACAAGTAAAGAAAATTTATCAAAATCCATTCTCTCCTCCATGGCGTACACCTGATCATCCAGACAATGATCAACCACATCTGCTCTAACTAAAGAAGGCACATGTAAATGCTCCATCATCAATAACTGTAATATTAAGTTACTCCCCTCAAAAAATTGAATCCCTCCTTTCACCTCAGTCAAAGCCTTATATAGTTTAGTTAAGATCATTGGCACAATGGTAACTTGCTCCTTTTCCTTGACAAAAGCCATCACCACTGATTGTAAACGGGTATTGATACGCCTCTCATCTAACGGGAACACTAAGATACCCAGTAGAGCCAAACAGAAAACCTCGAGACGACATTGTTCCCACTTCTCGTTGGTAGTACAAAATTCATCCCGAAAACAGTCAAAACTTTTTGAGGACCGAAATCTATCAAACAAAGTCGAAGGAAATCCATGATTGTTTGAGGCACACTAAGTTCTTGTTATCTTTCAAACCACAAATTCGAAGAAATCTCTTGCCCGTATGATTTTGGGCTAAAATCATCCGTTGACCCATATAAGACAATCGAAACAAACAAGATATTTCAGCCAGAGTAGGAGTTAATTCACAACTTCCAAACCTAAAAACCAAATTATTTGGATCCCAAAAAGTCAATACAGCCTCTATTAGATCTAGATGGGGCGTGAGATCAAGAAGTGCTACCACATTGCCTAAAACTTTCCTCACTTTGTGTTTTTCAGAGTAATTGAATGTACCCCACCACTTGATCAACTTTTAGGGTACCTTGACAACCATAAGGACTCTAGACTTTGTGGACAGATCCATCCTGTAATAACACATAAGATGTTACCTCAAAAATTTGATAGGAGCGAAAATTCCCAATCCTTGAGACTTTGACGCGGCTTCGACATGCCACTTTATGTGTCCAAATCACCGAACAGTACCACTGAATAAAATTAGCCTACTTGGCTAGGACAACTAACAACACTAGATTATGGGGAGAAAAATCTAGGCTAAGACTAAGACAAAGGCCAAAAATAAAGATTACTGGACCCATCGAGGGTTGCCTATGTATCCTACCCCAAGGGGCGGGAATCAGGTATGCATAGTTCGTCCATATTGGACAATTAAGGATTAAAGAACAGACTAAGACTTGACCTGAGAGACGTGATTACAAACAGACGATGAAACATATCAATAAAATCTTTTTGAGTTTTTTCAATTTGACACTTCACATAAAACTGACACCAACAATTATGAAAAAAATATTTTTGGGTATTTTAGTTATATGAAATGTATGAAAATTCTACCATCTTTTTTTTTGCATTTTTCTTCTTTATAAAAAAAATCCAATTAACAAAATCTTTTGAAATTTTTGAATTATGAATGCATGGCAAAGGAACAAAAGAAAAATCTTTTTTTGATGTTTTTGAGAAATTAAGCGCGAAAGGTAAAAAAATCTTTTTGAATTTTTGGATTGTAAAAAAAAAAGCCATACAGAGCTCTAAAAACTGCGAAGCTTCTTCTTATCTTTTTGACTCACTTTTTCTTTCTTTTTCTTGTCTGTTTTGTTTTTCAATTTTTCTTGTCTACACACTTTACTTCTAACACATGCTTTCCCTAAATTGTTCTGTCAAATGACTACGCTAGCCTCAAAGATGCAAAATTTAGCACATAGGGATGCTTCAGAGGTGAGTCTTCTACAAAGGACTAAGTGTGTCCCGCTAGATCTCAATATGATGCAAATAAATATGATCTAAAGGCTGACCTACGTTGGGGTTTACTAACAAGACCGTTCAGGGGAGCATATGGTCGATAGTGGCTTCTTTGCTTTCCATCCACTCCATACATTCGACGACACCCCTTCCTAGAATAAGGGCGACTCAACTAGAGTTTGTGTGCACGACATGTACTCTAGGACTTATTGCAGAAAAAATTGACTCGAGTTATGCACATGATGCCATATATAAAGCAGTAACACTCAAGAGAAAAACTGTAAACTCATAGCACATAAGCACTCAACAATAATAAAATAAACACAAACAATAACACAAACAATGTTTATACACTCATAATATCAAACGAAGTCAATACAACTCCAAAAAATAAGCTCAAATTTTGAAAAATCCCCAGCAGAGTCGCCAGAGCTGTCACACCCCTTTTTTAACTACAAAAAGATTCATTTTTAAGTTTGAAAGAGTTTTTATTATCAAAGTGACAAAAGATGAAAATTTGTTTCAAAAAGGACCTTTTATATTCAAAACTCAGAGTTGCCACTTGGCATAATCCGATGTGCCAAGTCACCTTTGGAAAATCCTTTTCAAAATGATTTTTGACTCTGTAAAAATTGATCTGCGAATAGAGATTCTGACTAAGAAATTTTGTTGACCAAGGGGAAGGTGTTAGGCACCCCTCGGTCCCGTGATTTGACCACGATCGCTTGGTGAAGCGTATCGGCTAATTTTGACACTAAGGATGTATAAACCACATAAAACACATAAACAAGCATCCAAACACACAAAACAAAATAAATCTAAAATATAGTGTTTAGTCCTATTATACAGTCCAAAATAAATAAAAATGGAAAATAAATCCTATCTAACCTACACTAACCCTAACTACGCTCCCGCGCTTTATCCGATGCCTCGGACCTTCATTACGAACATCCTCCAAGTACAAGATACTTCGGGGTATTCCCCAGATAAATTAATACAAATTCCTCGAGACATTCCCCGGACAAATGAATAGATTTTTAGTGCGAGAAAATCAAACTAATTCACCAAAATTTCAAATATTCCAAGAAATTTCCAACATTCGACCAAACAAACCTTAATCTTAAATTTGCCTACCCGAACCTACTTTGGCCTATCCATTTTAATGTATCATAATAATATCACGTTTCATATCAACAATAAATCAAAATTTAACCGAATATATCCTTTTTGTCAATTTTCAATTCTCACCCCCCAAATCCCTCTAATACCAATTTTTACTATTAGCAATCAACATTTCAACAATCCACACTTACTTTTTAGTAACCAATTCAAACAATAAAACAACATCAAAGAAATCAGACTATCGTAATCAAACCACAGATAATCATAGTCAATGCAACCAATCAAAAATGGAGAAGAAAGTGGGTTAAAAAGATGGACCTTTCAATATCGACTTTTGTTGATAATAAAGAAAATTCAGACTTGGAATTTTGAATAGAACCTCAAGATCGATGAATTCAACTCGAATAGCAAAGTGACAATCCAAAACCGGTCACGATAATCCAACTGAGCCCCAAAAAGTACCCAAATTCAAGGAAATACACTGTTGAATCCAAACCAAGAAACGTAACAGAACCAACCAACCCGTACGCCAACAATTATCACAAGATCGATTCAAACCAAGGGCTGATTTCAATGAAAAGTCCACGACTGGTTCATGTTTTCTGTAGAATTTCTAGTGTTTTCAGCCAAATCCAAACTCAGAAATTAAAGAAAGAAAAACAAAAAAAATAAAGAAATTTGGGGTCTTTTTGCACTGGTCAGCTGGGTGATGAAACCAAATCGATTCCGATGAAAGTTTTCACCGGAGAACGCTTGGAAAAAACTCGAACCTCTCTCTCTTTCTTCGTAACTTTTTTTTTGTTATTCTCTCCCTCTCTGTATGCATCTATGGAGTTTAGTGATGTGTGCGTATGGACTATGGTGGAGAGGAAAAGAGAAATGGTCCTTTTTCCTTTTTTTTCTTCTCTATGTATGTGTATAATATATATAGTGAGGTATCCCCCAATTTGGGTCCCCATCAGTGTATATGTATATTGTGTATTTTTTTGTGGCCAAGAAAAAGGGAGGGGTCATGTGGGGTAGGGGTGAGGGTAGGGGTATGGGGTGGTTAGGTGAGAGGTGAGGTGTTGTTTTTTAATTGGATGGGTAGAGGTTAGGTGTCCATTTTTTCTTGGGTGGGTTGTTGGAATATTAGAATGAGACAAAGTTTGTATAACTTGTTATTTGGATTAAAAAAAAAAAATAAATACATAAATAAGTAAAAGATGAGGTGGTTATTTATTTTCTTGGGAAAAATTATAAAAATGGGGTTAAATTGTGTGAGATCGAAATAAGAAATATTTTTGATGGGAAAAAATTATGTGTCTATAGTTACGACTCGAGTGGCTACGAGTCAAGGGTTGACTCATAGTCAAAGGCGACCCTTTTTCAACTTTTAAGTTAAGGGCATTCTAAATATTTTTCCTTTTACCCAACTTGAAAGCCACGTCTTATTACCCCTTTAGGGTATAATTTTCCCTCATAAATACATCGAGTAACTTCTCAACACTCTCAAATTCCTTAAGGCCAATAACACTTAGGGTTTTCTTTCTATACATCTTACTATTTCAGGCATGTGACTCTTCCCTCATTGTTATTTTATTAAAAAGCATATGTATTAATGTGTTATTCACATGAAATTGTTTTGGTTTTGAAAACAAGGGTTATGGGTTTTGAATGCTTATCGCAATGTTTTTCCATGATTTAATTATGATTTTTCATGCTTTAAATATGTTTTTGAACTTATGGGTACATGGGCATGGTGAATGAACTAGAAAATTATGATTTCCCCAAACTTGTGGCTTTTAAAGTGGTTATGAGCTAAACACATAGTGTGAAATTGGTTTTGAGTTATGAGAAAGGTGAGAATTTGTAAAATTAAACTGGTCTTGAACTATTGCATGATATAAAGAGGTATTTGAAATACAATGGTCTAATTTAATGAACAAAGGGAGTCGGTGTCCCCCACCTTGTATTAACAAACAAAGGTAGTAGTTTTGCCCAAGTTAATGGAAAACTGTCATGGTATGTTGTTGTTACCTTGAAATTGGTTAGTATAATGATATCAACAATATATGCCTTAATGTGAAATGTGGTTCATGAATGGGATTGTGTTATCAATGTTTTAATTGGCCTATAAATAGGGTTGTGTTGCTAAGTAGTGAAAGTGGAGGTTCGGGTAACTGACACTGGAAACTATGTCTGCAGACGCAGGGGTCAAAGTGATCAGAGAGGTTTGCATACCCCTTATTATTATTATTATTATTATTATATCATGATTAGGAAGTTCGAGTTCCTCGTAAATCAATACATGATCGGGTGCTTAAGTCACCTTAGTATATGTTGGGAGGTTTGAGTCCCCTCTGTGCATATATATGAGATTATTCTCCGATTCATACGGCTACATGCACTGGGGACTGACCCGGGGGTGAGATCTAGGTCCCATATAGCTCGTGGGTACTATTAAATAATGATTGAGTTACATAATTTAGGCTAAAGTTTTGAAAATGCACGTTAAGCTTTTTATATATATATAATATATACATATATATATATATAATATATATATATAGATGCATATATATATATATATATGCATCTGATTATATGGATTGGTTTGAATGGTGTTAAACTGTTGATCATGTCATTATGTTATCCTTATCCCTGAGTTACAAGCTAGCATTCACCCCGCTAACTATCTTTGGACGTCATATCCCTTTGAGATGCAAGAATTGGTCACACTTCTACTCCTCCTGCTAAGTGATTAGGATTCGGGATCAGCTTGTGAGTTGACATTGAAGTAGTAAGCTTCCATATATCAAAAGTCTAAATTTCGTGTTTTGTTCCTCTTATGTCTTAGACTTATTTTTTACTATCGTTGGGGGCATGTCCATACACTTTATTGATATTTATTTTGGCACATTGCTTAGAAGGCTTTGTTTGGACTACTGTGGTTACTGGGCGGTGTTGGTCGGTTATTTGGTCGGTCGTAGGTTGTCGGTTATAGGTATGTATTAAACTTTTCTTAAGCTATTGGTGTGTGTGATGCTTGGTTTAGTTAGGTAATCCACGTAGGATTGAGATACCCGACATGACCCGTCCCTGGTTTGGGTCGTGTCATATAACCAAAGGAGAACCCTCAGAATGAGTCTGCAAATGCACCAACAATGCCTCCAACACTGGGGCAGACAAACTCTAAAGAACTGGAGTATGACCCATACCTCCAACTTGCTCAACACGAGGCTCAGGTAAGAGTCCCCTTAATCTCCTCCTAGATGGGGCTAAACTATCGGCCCGTCCCCTCCCTCGAGTATGTCCATGGATCGAGGCTCACCCTCTTGACTAAACTCTTCCTCCAAAAGTAGGCTCCATATCTCTAACCTCAGAGGACCTAGTCAACACCATCTTCATGAAAAGAGTGAAACACAACTCAGAACACAAGATATGAAAGAACTTTGCACTGTAAGGAATAAAATAAAGGAAGTTTCCTAAAGACATCGTATAGACTAGATATATATATATATATGGATGTCTATGTACCAATCCACGAGACTCTATTAGGTATCCTATTATTACACCATTGAAACCAATGAAACTTGGATGCTCTTATACCAATTTATCATGATGCAAAATTAAGGGGCATGATGGCACTTGTCACAGCGTACCTTGACAAGTAAGTCTATCACCCAAACTGATACACAAAAATGGGAAAAGATAGAAATACTCCCAGTGTAAGGCTTCTAGAACGAATTCGAACCATATAAGATAATAAGTGCAGAAAGAATATAATCAACAATAAATTCATAACTCCCTAAACCTGGTGTCAACAGTATAAGAACATATCTAGTACAACTGGAATCCAAATGGAATACATAAGATATCCAAATACAAGAAAACTCTGTCTCTGAAATGAAAGTAAAGACATAGTCTATAAAGAAAGGTAGCAGAAGACATACAGATGCTTATCATCAACTACCTTGAAAGCTCTAACAATTGCCTGACCAAATCAATATGGGGTGGATCCGAACCGGATTCTGCACCAAAAGTGGTACAGTAGGAGTGAGTACGGTCCACTTGTATGGGTATCATAGGACGACCGAGCAAAGTATAAAATAAGGTACACAAAATACACTCTAAGGGAATGCCACCTGTAAATCAAAAAATGTCCCACAGCGGTAGCCCTCACTGCTTGCACTAACAATTCTAATATATATATATATATATACCACAAGTAGAACAACAATACAACAAGTAAAACATAAGTATACAATATATCACATGCAAGTATAAATAGAGAAGAAAATGCATATATGGGATGGTCAAGTGTAAGTAACAGGATACAGAGCAAGTAGATATATAATAAGTCAACACGTAAATTCAATCACAACATCAACCCAATAAAGAAAATGTAATGTATAAGATGATGATTATGATGATGCATGAGGTTGGAACACAACCTTGAAGTTGACATACAGCCTTAAGTTTGGCACACAACCTTGAGGTTGACACACAGTCATCGAGTCTTCTCTGGCATAATCCTTCGAAGAAGGTCCATAATATCTAATATCTGATACCATTATTCAGTATTTACCAGATTTCCTATATTTCCAGTAGTTCCAGGATTTTTAGTGATTTCAAAGCACATATATAACATAAAACACAAATCAAATACACATATATGACGACATGTAAATATAAAGCAATAAAACAAACAAGTGAAATAATGCATATGATGAGATGAGAATGATGATACAATGTTCACAACCATTCAAAATGAATATTTTCATACCAAACTACATGGTGTATTTCCATAGCCAATCTATAGGATGTATTACCACAACTAACCACAATGTTACAATTTCACAACTACGTGAGCCAATATCCACTCACTATTTCCACTATCCATGAATTTTCCACATAATTCATATGCCCACAAAGTATGAATATATCACAATATGCTAAAGGCACCACAATAGGTATTTCTAACTACACAATACAATGAATCGCATGTATTCAAGGCTATCAATATCACATATTACCACGCATGATCACATATCACATAATATGTCAATTTCAACGATTTTATCATATATAGCCCCCACCCCCACGGACACAATACATAGATAGCCATTTATCATGATTAGTTCTTACCCTTAACATGCATTTTGGTATACAAATTAACTACCTAGCCCAGTCTGAAGAGTTAAGTCATAACTTACCTCGAAGACTAAAATTCATCCACAACACTTCAACCATAAAGCCCTACTTATCACGAATGGTCCCAAATTTAACTAAAACCAAGAAATATAGAATCTATGTGTCAAAATAAAGCTAATGATATCCAAATTGCCTACTTTGGTTTGGGGTCAAAATGGATCCTCAAGATAAATTTTTGAAAAAGAAAGGCAAAATCATAACTTTACTTCAACAACATGTTTTTCATATTTTTAGGAATCTACAGTTGAAAATCCAAGTCAAATTTAGTCAAAAATGAGGTTCAAATCAAAGAAAATCCTTTTTAAGCTTTACCTAATAAAACCTTTGAAATTCATGTTAAAATCAAGAATCGAGATTATTTTAAAGGTTAAATTGATGAAAAACTAGTAATTATAGGATTAGTAATATTATTCAAGTGAAAAGAAGTGAAATTGGAGTTTAAAATCAAGCTCTAAGATTTTTAGGGTTTTGAGAAATTAATCAACAAATTTACTAAGAAAAGGGTGAATTCTTACCTTAAATCCGTAAGAGATTTAAGAAATAGATGTGATATCTAGCTTCCCAAGCACCCCACAAGCTTCACTTTTAAGATCTCTCACTATTTTACGGTTCAACTCTCAAGAAGCAAGGTGAAATAATGAGCAAAATCAGGAAAAAAGGGGTTATTTATACTATACCCCGGTTACCAGTTATCTACAGCATAAATTTGCCTCCTCAAATGAGTTTTACACTTTATACTCCAGGTTGCTGGTGCACCAGATTTTTTAAGTCTAGAAAGGACTTCGACGGGGTGTCCAGGATTCATTTAGAGTTTGATATACGCAATTGAACTATGCAACCTTAATAAATTCAATGATTCGGACTCAATGGCAATATTAGAATTTTGAAAAAAATATTATTTTCATAAATTTGACCCCCGAAACTATAATTTTCCAAAATGAGGGTCAAAATGAGATTTAAAAGCTATGAAACTACACCAAACATGTTACCGCCCTAAAATCAATGTTCCAAATTTGTTGGCGCAGTTCGTTTAGCCATCCATTACACGTATAAAAATATACAATAAAAGTCCAAAATAAGGATCTTGAAGCCACCAAAAGCCCTAATATCGCACAAAAGGCACCAAAATATATCGGGAACCATGCCAATCACCCTTACGCTCCAAAAATACCATAATACAACTATAGGAAGGGATAAAATAATCAAATCAAATAAAATCACAAATTCACATATTTCATTAAATTTCAAGTTGTTGCATTCTTTAACCACTATCATCCTAACATAGGGAAGATCATTGACGGACTAGAGTGCAAGCATCAGGAATAGGAGTTACACTATTCAATGGTAACTTATATTTGTTGCACTACTCAAGGTGGTCTTGTGATGTAACATACAATATAATAGGTATGAAGGGCTTTATATATCAAACACCTAGATCTTAAATAGAGGGTTGATCAGGCATAAGAATAACATAGCATGAGTTCTTAGGACTGGGCACCATGAGAAGCATTGGTGCATTTGCCATGAGTTGTATAACATAAATCAGGATTCAATATTCCAGGAATAAGACAAGGATTATTGCTTGAAGCTATTGCTTCTCATTTTAAGAATTGAGAATGACCATGATTTGAAAAGGTGGTGTTGCTTTGAGCTAGACATGACATAAAATTAATTAGTAACATATAAAAAGTATAGTTTCTTAGAACTAAGCATGATGTGATACATAGGTTTATGAATTATAAGCGTCATAACATAAAGATTGAATGTTTAGAAGCTCTGATTGTTGAGCAATATTATTGCTTCTAGTTCAGGGGTCAAAGCATGGACATAATGTGCATAGAGAACTCAGACTTTAGGAATAGGCATAATTTTATTACATAAGTTATTGGTAGAATTTCCTCTTAAATTGAAGTAGGAGGAATTTTTAGAATAAGAATATATTTATCATGACTCTTTCCTGAAACTCGCCACTATAAGAAAATTCAAGATCTAAATTAGTTTATCATCTGCCCTTTAGCTCAAAGGTCACTATCCTAAACTTACGGACATACCCTCTCATTAAATCTGTAAGTACAACACTTAGCACAATGAGGGGAATCACTATACACATGAACTCTAGACTCTCCCAGATAAACTATATGGAAAAAATAATAACTTCTTTCTAGGATATTTCTTTTAGGTACACTAATCTTAACTTCTCTAGTCTCCAAAGTCATCATCTTCTAACTAACATCTTCATGGCATTCACATTCACTTTCTCTAACACTTAATAATATAGTCCCCTTTACTTAGTCTACTAGCATCATCCCTCTAATATCATATCTTGTTAGTTTAAAAGAATTTAAATCTATGCCAAGAGGCATAAAATCATCTACCAAGATCTATAACCCCATTAATTCAATTCTAAAGAACGTTTGTACTAGCTACCTAGCCTCCTCCTTATGAAACAAAATGAGAACATTAACTAAATATACATAACACTTATAAGTTAAAACCTTACTCACCTAGAACATACAAACATGGGTATAATTTATACTCATGAACTTAAGGCTGCTACTCAACTAGTGACTTCGCCACAATTCTACCTCAATACTATATCTCATGTATATATCACAATTACCTACTCCAATATTTCATAAGTTATTAACCTAAGCACTTTCACACATTATATTAAGCCTACTAATTCACTCCAACAAATCTTGCATCACTATTCTTGAGTTACCACTTTTTTCCACAATCAACATCTAAAGTTTAAACTTGGTGTCTAGTATCAATGATGGACTTCCAATGAAACACCCCACATACCATACTAGTTCATCAAATTTTTAATAGGTCAATCAACCTTAATTACTTATTTCAATTAACTACGACCAGCAAGCACATCTTTTTCACAATATTACTACTACATCTTAAAATTTACTACAATATTCTAACCTACTAAATGGCTTACAACAGCTAGATAAAAAAAATCAAGGGACCTTCAGTGTAGTAAAATGATATAATTAGAATAGTCTATCTTAATCTTATAACATAACCCATTACGGTCTATTAGACCTTCGACTTCCTCACATCACATCTACTTACCCATGTATAATTTAAACTACCTTCAAAATTCTATAAACATCACTGAGTCCTTTTTATCTAATATTTACCCAAAGAAGTCTAAGTTATAATTTATTAGTGATTCTAACTGTAATACTCCATACTTTTCTTAGTTTAGTTCAGCTCCTAGTTGCATGAATAAAAGGCTTAAAGCATAAAAATTTCAGTAAGTGTTGGGGACTTAGTCTTATTTTTGGACTCTTCACTTCGAGAATCTTTAAATTGGTCTTCCCGACCCCAAGACGTAAGTTTTTGAGTTAATTCATATTCAGGGGTGTAAGGATCATATCTCAAGAAAGTTTTAAATTTTTTAGAAGAGGATTAGGTCGTGTTTAGATTTTGATTCCAGAACCTCACTGCCATAGTAGAGCATCGCTGTGGGTATAGTGATGAGACCTTCATCGCATTGTGGTGGAACTTTGTTCCATAATCCAGTTGTGAATTTAATTCTCTAGAGGGGCAATTAAGTCTTTTCCCCTAAATCCAATTTTAAAAACATGAATTAAAGCTTCAGTTAGGGTATTATATACCCATATTAGCCAATTATCTCTCAAAAAAACACTAATACTCCCCTAAGTTCATCAATTTCATTCCTTCCTCTTCAAGAAAACAAAGGATTTAAGTTCCTTAAACCAATAATTTTCAAGAAAAGCATCAAGATTGGGATTCTCTTTCAAGATTAAGGGCTTTAAGGTATGTGTGGTGTTCATCCATGGGCCCTTTCACCCATAGAGTCCAAGAATCTCCTTTTTATATCAAATTATGAGTTCTTACATGTTTATGACAATTTGTCTCCATGAAGTTGTTATTGATTTTGATTATAAGTTATGTTACAATTGTTTTTTGATGGAATGAGCCCTTATAAGAATTGAGTAATGGAAATCCTCATGTTAAATCCCCAATTCATGGTTTTAGTATTGTAACTATGGCTTCAATTACATTCTTTACCCATTCCCATGCTTCAATTCATGACTTATATATGTTTGATGAAATTTCTAAATATTGGGTTTTAAGAAATGATCCTTTATTATGGTTTTTAAAGCTCTATATACCCCTATTGTTATTTTTATTCAGTGTTGGTGGGTTGTGAACACCCGATGCCTATGTGATTTATATAAATTTAGCTTTTCAAGTACTCAAACAGTTACTCCATGAATCTTATCAATATATTCATACATTTATATTCATAATGAGTATTATCAATTTTGTAACAACATTTAGTTGAGTTTAGTTTAGTTCAGTACCAGTGTTAGTTCAGTTGGGAGTAATATTTAGCACCAAGCAAACCCAGGGATGGGGGCTCACCTGCCAGTAAAGGGTGTGACCTTTAGTAGTGGTCTCTTAGTTCTACAACTACGTAGCGAATGTAGGTTAGAGATATAAACCTACCAGTAGAGGGTTGATAAAGTGTTTACCTGCCAGTTGAGGGTAACACGTATCTTATTAGAGCACCTGCCAGATAAGGGTGACTCATTAGTCATTTAGGACATTATTTTAGTGGATCTACCCATCCATTATTAGTACCCATGGCATGGTACTGACACCTCTCCAACTGGGGTTACAGGTTGGACCTCGATTAGCTCAGATAGGGCATGTTGGTTGGATGATACATCCCAAAATTTAGTTCAGTTTTACTTGACCATAGCATACAGTTCATTAGTTATTCAGTTATTAGATTTTTGTATTTTAAGTTTATAGACTCTTTCAGTATCATGTTATATGCTTAGTCATGTATTCTCAAATTTTACAGTTTTCATGCCTTTATGCATCAGTTTTCTCATGCTATTCAGTTAGTCATTATTTTATGCACATGAACCTATGCATTTCAGCCTAACCTCATCTCATATACCAGTATATTTAAAGTATAGATCGCATACTTTATTTATGCTATGATGTCTTATATTATAGGTTTGGATGCTCAATTTCCTAACCATACTTAGATAATTTCAGTGTTACAGCAGCAACAACAGTAGTGAGTCCTCATCCTTCAAGGGTAAGTTTATCTTTTATTCAGTTATTATAGCATCTCTTTCTTTTGGTCAGTTGGAGTTAGTTAGGGGTTTGTCCTATCAACTCCACAGTCAGTTAGTTAGAGATTTTTCAGACATTTAGACAGTCAGTTAGTTTATCAATTAAATTTCAGTATTTTCAAAGATATTTTTATATTTTCATATTCAGTTGTATTTTTAGTATTTAAACCTTATGGCATTATCATTTGTTTTCCACACATGTCTTTTATTATTAGTATATTATTCAATGCTCACAGTAGGTACCAACTCATGGGTTAGCTTATTATCATTTATGATCGTAACCACCGTTGTCGCGACTAGGGGGTAGCCTCGGGTTGTGGAAAAACTTAATATCAGAGCCTAAGGTTTTATAGTGTCCTAGGGAGTTTGAAAGCCACATTGAGTAGAGTCTTATACATGTGTATGAAGCACGCCACACTTATAGACAAGAGGATACAAGATGTTTTAGGAAAATTTTTCCTTTTTCAGTATTCATGTCATGTCAGCGAGCATGAGCTATATTTAAAACTCTCTTTCTGACTCATTCTTCCTTCTATTTATGGATAATGCCTCCTAAAATAAATAATAAAATAAGGAATGAGAAGCAGCCCACACATCCGCTTATTCAAGAAGATCCCCTGAATGAGCATGTCTCTCACACCAAATTTAGAGCTACTTTTACTACCTTAGACCATTTAGTAGTTGTTTAGAATGATCAAAAAGTTGATGTCCTACAGAGGCTTATGGTTTATGCTCAGCAGATTGAGAAGGAGAAGCATGGTAAGAAAGAGAGAAAGAGTAAAAAGGCTAGAACAAGTAGTTTCAATCTAAGGTTAGAGGGTGGTAACCATTCCCAGTTCCATTATAAATTCTCAACCCTAGCCCCATCTTCAGCTAGTGCTCCAGTGCCTAAGTTCAGACAAGATAGTTGGGATAGATCGCCAGGCTCTAAGTCCCAGGGTAGTATGAACAATGGTTGTACCCATCTGCTATATGAGAGGTATGGTAGGAATCATCAGGGTGTGCGTAGGGATGGTAGTGGTGTGTGTTTTGGATATGAAAATCCAGACCACAGAGTCAGAGAATGCCCCCAGGTGGGTCAACATAATCAGCACAGTCGTCCTCCAGTTTCTACCAATCGCTCGACTTAGTAGGGCGCTACTTCTAGTGCCACCAGTGGTCAGCACCAGAATAGATTGTATGCACTCCAGTTCTATTATGATCAGGAAAGTTTTTCTAATGTAGTTATGGGTACATTACAGGTCTTTCACCTTTCTGTTTATACTTAATTAGACCCCAGAGCTTCGCTCTCTTTTGTAATCCCTTATATAGCTATTAATTTTGGCGCTAGTCCCAAATTTTTAGCAGAACCCTCTCAGTGTCTACTCTAGTAGGTGTCTCTATTATAGCTAGGTAGGTATACAAGAACTTTTCGATCATAATACCCCATAAAGTCACCTCAGTTGATCTTATAGAGTTAGAGATAACTAATTTTGATTTCATTCTCAGTATGGATTATCTTTACTTATGCTATGCTTCAATTGACTATAGAACTAGAGTCTTTTATTTTCAGTATCCGAATGAACTAGTCCTTTAATGGAGGGGTAGTACCTCAGTTCTTAGGGGTTAGATGTGTTTTCAAACCCCTACTCAAAATCCCATGATAGCATATGATCTAGAGTTAGAAGCATGAACCCATAAATTTAAAAGTAGTAAAATGAGGATAGTTTTATCTAAATTTGTAGATTTTATATCAATGGGGTTATTTGTATGAATGGTGAACCAGATGGCTTGAAATAGTGAATGCAAGGATTTATGTTTATTTATTAAAATTAAGTATGATGATGTGGACGTGATTTAGATATGTGATATTAGTAGGCTATGAAAGAAGTTAGTGTGGTTCAATAAAGGTTTGGAGATATCCATATTAAGTGTTAGAATCTAATTTTGAATCTTTGAAGATTGAGCTAATAGAAAGTAGTGTTAAAATTCTTGCTAGTGTATACTCATGGTATGTTTATACTCATGAAGATTCTAAGTTAGTCAGTGTTTAAGTTATTATGTAATGACTATTGGGACTATAAAAAGTTAAGAGTTGTATCTCAGAAGGGAGTTGCACTTTCAAGGGTAGTCTTTCAGGGTGAATTTTTTTACTGATAAGTATTTTTGTATTCCAAACTTTAGAGTAAAGTGGTGGCAGTTCAGTTTAGAGTTTATCAAAAGGGTCGTACTGACTTATAGTGATGACTTTTAGCTAAGGGGGAGATGATAGAATAAGTAACAAAGTCAGGCTCTCGGATTCCAATAGTGATGCCAATAGGTTGTAGAACATTAGTAGGAGAGGAAAATGCCCGACCCATTCTTATCTCAGTGCACATTTTTTTTTTAGTCGTCATGATATATACTCATGCCTTACATGTCATCTCCATAATCATAGTTCACGTTCATGCACATCATAAAGAATTATATGTGCTTCCAGTTCTAGTATAAGGAGTTACAGTTCACTCAGCAGTACGAATCATATTCTATGAAATTTATGAACTTTAAACTCAGTTCATGCATCTCATAACTCATGTACTCATGCTTTACAGTATTTTTAGCTTCAGTACTCATGCTACACTCTTTATGATCAACTAAATTCAAATTTATGTTATGTATATCCTCTGTTTTTATCTATGCAATGAATCCATGTCATGGATACTCTATTTCTTAGGCCTCGATAAAGTATCCAAGTTATACATGTATTATTTCATGTTTTAGGTCATCATGCTCTAAACCTTTCAGTGACCTCTCCTTATAAAATGGTAGTGGTGATGAATAGTTGTTTAGATGGGAGAGAATAAATGTTTTATATTTGGGGAAAGATTGTTGTATACTTATTTGATCTAAGGTTATAAGTGTGGAGTAAGATTGAGGCCAAGTTTTTGATATATGTCAAGATTAGTTGAAATTTTATGTGTCATTTTCTTAAGAATAGCACATGAGAGTTGTTAATGATAGAAGTTCTAGAGAGTACGCAAAAATGCTTTGATGGGTTGTTTTCCTAGAAGTTTATGTGTGGTTATGATGATAGGCTTGAATGTCATCTTCATAAATATGTGGATGAATGTATTGCGCGTTAGTGAATGTCTAGTAAGAGGTTGAATGTAGTTTTTGAAGTGGTAATAATAATTATTCATGAGATGAGAATTTATGAAAATGCAAGGTATATTGAATTCATGAGTTTGACTAGTATTACAGTGTTATGGGTGCATTTTGTAGATTCGAGTAAGCTTGAACATAGTGAGAGAATTCAGTTTAGCTTAAAATTTAGTAGATAGAGTTATCAGTGCCATGTGAACATTTTCAGTAGCCTCAAGTAAAGTGCGATATTGAAGCAGAATGTATAGTTGAGGGAGTATTTAAGGAGTATGTCTAAGCTTGAGATTAGCAGATGCATTGCCTAAGGCATAGCAATTCTATCCTAGTTTATATTTCATTGGCCTGTGTTCCATGTTATAGAGTTATAGCCATATTAAGAGTCCTTACTCATATATCTTATTCAGAGCATGCCCAAGTTCTTTGCTTCCTACAGTTATTATAACTTCTTAGAAAGAGTGTTGAAGAAATACTCCAGTTGAGTAAAAACTTTTAGTATAATTCAGTCTGTATAGCCAGCAAATTAGTTTGACAGTTAGACAGATGAGTTCCTATGGTTTTTCCATCTTCCAATCTTGTCTTACTATCAAAAGTTTCATTAATATTCTCATTCCAAGAGATAGTTTTTCGTATCCATGTAAATTGTGAATTTAGTTTAGTTCATACATCATGATTTAGATTTAGATATTCAGCTATGATTCATTTCATAAGTGCCTCATGCATTATCTCAGTCTTTCCTTAGTATTTTAGCTAAGTCAGTATCACTCGGGGGATGAATAATCCCAAGGGGGAGATGTTGTAATATCTTGAGTTTTTATGTCTTACACGTTTCAACTTTTCTTCATAAAACTGGACCAACATGAAGTAAAGGGTACTTATAGGTGGACCCTATTATTTCTATCTCAGCCTTATAATCACTCATGTCACTGCATATATTCACGAAATCAGTTCAGTCATGTATCATGTTTTAGACTCAGTCATGTATTCATGCTTTCAGTTATGCATGTTCAGTATATAATCTAAATTTCCTCAGTACTCTCAGCTAAATTAGTCTTATTTGAGGATGAATGTTCCTAAGGGGGAGATATTATAATACCCCATACTTTTCTTAGTTCATTTTAGCTTCTAGTTGCATACATAAGAGGCTTAAAGCCTGAAAATTTCACTAAGTGCTGGGGACTTAGTCTTATTTTTGGCCTCTTATTTTTCTTAATGTTATTTTCATTCAGTGCTGGTGGGTTATGAACACCCGATACCTATGTGATTTACGTAAATTTATCTTTCCAAGTACTCAGAAAGTTACTCCATGAATCTTATCAGTATACTCAGACATTCATATTCATAATGAGCATTATTAGTTTTTAACAACATTCAGTTGAGTTTAGTTCATTTCAGTACCAGTGTCAATTTAGTTGGGAGTAGAATTTAGCACCAAACGAACCTAGAAATGGGGGCTCACCTGCCAGTAGAGGGTGTGACCATTAGTGGAAGTCTCTTAGTTCCAGAACTATGTAGCCAGTGTAGGTTAGAGATACCAACCTGCCAGTTGAGGGTTGATAAAGTGTTAACCTGTCAGTTGAGGGTAATATGAATCTCATTAGAGCACCTACCAAATAAGGGTGACTCATTAGTCCTTCAGGACATTAGCTTAGAGAATCCATACAGCCATTGTTAGTACCCGTGGCACAGTACTAACATGCTTCCAACTGGGGTTACAGGTTAGACCCCAATTAGCTCAAATTAGGGCATGTCGGTTAGATGATACCTCCCACAGTCTCAGTTTAGTATTTAGTCCAGAATTTAGTTTAGTTGATTGAAAATAGCATGCAGTTCATCAGTTATTCAGTTAACAGATTTCAATATTTTCAATTTACAGAATATTTCAGTATCATGTTATATGCTCGATCATGCATTCTCAGATTTTACAGCTTTTATGCCTTTATGCATCAGTTATATCATATTATTTAGTTAGTTATTATTTCATACACATGAACCTATGCATTTTTGCCTAACCTCATCTCATATACTAGTACATTGAAAGTATTGATCGCATACTTTTTTCGCGTTATGATATCTTATATAATAGGTACGGACGCACAGTTACCTGACCGTGCTTTGATAAGTTCAGTGTTACAGCAGCAGCAACAGTAGTGAGTCCTCATCCCATAAGGACAAGTTTATCTTTTATTCAGTTATTTCAGTATCTCTTTCTTTTAGTCTGTTGGAGTTAGTTGGGGTTGTCCCATCAACTCCATAGTCAGTGAGTTAGAGGCTTTTGAAACAGTCAGTAAGTTTATTAGTGTTATCAGTCAAATTTTAGTATTTTCGATGATGTTTTCATACTTGCGGATTCAGTTGTATTTTCAGTATTTAAACCTTATAGCATTATTAGTTGTTCTCCGCACATGTCTTTTATTATCAGTATATTATTCAGTGCTCATGGCAGGTACTAACTCATGGGTTAGTTTGTGGTCACTTGTGACCGTGAGCACCATTTTCCCGACTAGGGTGTAGCCTCAGGTTGTGATACTATCCTTCAATTCACAACCTATAAATGATTTTACTACAACACTAACTATCCATCATCAGATCCTTATCTATTTCAAATAAATTCTAAATCATCAAAACAAATCACTTCATTCACTAACTACCATAAAATTTGCAAATCTTGTTACAGCCTTAGCCAATCACCATAAAAGGGCATACCACACTTCACTCAAGGTTATACGACTAAAATTACCCTCATTACTTAAAAGTTACCTTTACTTTAACTTCTAAAATTATGACTTTATATTACTAACATTAGGATCATCTTATTACTCATAGGTTATAAAACCTTAACTTATTCACCTCTTTGGTGGAAATACTATCCCCATATTCAGATACATATATTTACCCTTAAGTGTGACATTTGCAATAAAGTTTTTGAAAGAAACTGAATATACTTCTTACCTAGGTCTCAAATGCATGATATATATATGGGTATACAGTTGAATCAATACACTTTGATGCACTAATGGACTCCTCTTAAGTCCTTGTGTTATTTCATAACTTTTTGATGACTCAATCAAAAAGGACCTCCTCATTAGGAATCTAAGCTTTTGCACTTATATCTCCTTGACAATGAGAAATAGCTAATAAAAGTAGAGCAAGTAAAGAATTTGGATAACTTTCATATGGACAATACTATAGCACGATCTAGAGTACGAAAGATGGGAATAATTTTCTAAATGCTTGATAGCCTTATGATTATATGTGGTGAACAACATACTTATAAGAAATACTCTACTATACACAACTTTGTAGACACCCCAGGAGCCTGATTTGTGCTCTTATACCAAGATTTTCACGACCTAAGATGAGACCCTGGCTGCAATGGGCATTTTGAACCATTAAGGCTCGAGAGACTCCTTAGAATACTATTGTAACCATAAACCATACAAAGTATGAAAGATGTAATAAAGTTTAAGAAATATTATAAGCAAACTCTGTCAATAAAGTTGGAATAAAATAATAACTAAGTCAAGTCTACAAAGCCTCTACTAAAAAATAACTATTTGGCCTGAGACAAAGCCCTCAGTCAGACCATAAACTAAAAGAAAGGAACATATGAATAAAACTTCTTCTAGAAGATGGATGGCTTACCAACTCTGATGTTTCCAAAGGTTTTTGTTGTGATGGACCATAGGATCGAACCTTAAAACCTACATTATGAGACAATGTAACTGCCAGAGGATGGTCAATACTTAGAATGTATTGGCATGTAGAACAAACCAAAAATAATATATATTTCATACAAAATAAATAAGAGCATTATGAAAACAATTTAACAAAATAGAAATGAAAACATATGGGCTTAAGTAAAAGCTTCAATCAATTTCATAAAATGTAAACTCAACTCTTTTCTTTAATTTTGATCTACATAGTATTTTCTATAAGTATACTACACCATGAGATATATAGACTCACCTTTAACTCGTTGGCCAAGCCCCCAATCTGAGTTTGTCTTAAGGATTGGAGTGACTACGTCTAGTATACAAGTGTACGAAGCAAGTTTTAAAAGATTATCCATATTTTAGGACAAAATCACTCATGCATCAGAAAAATATGATTTGGGGCTATAATCTTTCATGTCATGCCTTCTTCTGATAACCATCTAACTCTCTTAGTGCCCATTTTTAATTCTTGAAGACATATGTTTCTTTCCATAAACTTATTATGAGTCAAAAGATAATTTATACATTGGTATCGTTATAACAAGACTTGCAAGTTCTATAAATCATATCATATCATCTCTATATCCTTTATTTAAAAATATATTATTAACCACCAAAATGATTCAAACAACACATAGAAATTCTCTTTCGAAATTCATGAGCAAGTTTAGGTAAAACAAGATTCTTTAAATACATCTCTCTAACATCGTAAAGTGGTCATCTTTTCATAATTTCATACAATCTCCATGAGAAATAAAGCATTTAGAAACAAGAAACACCCCTTTGAATACATATAAATGACAATGCATAATTTGATAACGAAACATTTGAAACTCAAGATTATCATCATTTATTAAATAATCCACCACTAGTTAAGTCATAAATTTCATCATAAAAAGGGGATTCATAATTCATATTCTTCAATCAATTTCAATACCCATAGTTAAGCCCATGAATATTAGGATCGTTCAAGATACCTTTTGATGGAGGAAAATTGAAGAAGAACCTTAATATTGGAACCTATGAGCCTTGGGATTGAGAAATCCTCTTGATGTTCTTGGGAGGAAAAGAGAGGAATTTGGGAGATTTGTACTAGTTAGGACGACTTTAGGGTTATAAAATGGGTTAGGGGTTTACGTAAGGCAAAAAAACTAGTTTGCCCTTGATTTATTAAGAGAAAATATATTTGAAATCGGGTATGGGGTATTATTCCGCAGGCCCAATTGCATGGCAACAGTCACGCCTCATGCGACCCATCGCACAACTTAGACAGTGACCCACTAAAATTCTCATAACCTTTTTCTCCAAACTTAAATTGACAAATATGCATTGGAAAGAAGACTCAATTACCTCTAAATTGATATATAGTATGCCACATAACTCATTATATTCTAGGAATAATGATCGTTAGAAGTTGATCCAAGAAAGAATGTCTATTAAAACACAATTGGTAGGAAAGTTCTCAACTCAACTTTGAGTTAAGAGATTTTTATGACTTAGATTTATCTCCAAAAATTTTTCTACACTAAAGAATTGATATTCATACTCATATCTAAATAAAAATCTTTAGGTTGGGGTCTATATATGTAAGACCCTCAAAATTTTTATTATTTTATTTTTTACCTTTTCGTGTTTGAAATATCAATTTTTTTACTTAAATTGTATTTATGGATGTTAAAAGGGTATTCGGGGAAGGTTTCAAAATTTTTGGAAAGGGCTCTGAGATATTTTGGGACCCCGAGGTAGTAAGGGTCCGTAATATCAATGTGCCACAGAGGTTAACCTCTACATTTTTCTCGTGTAACAGAGGTTGCCTCCACTATATTGGCATGGCATGGAGGATAGTCTCTACGATATTGGCGAGCCATACCAAGGCATACTTTTGTGTAGTTTTAAATTTCTCACTTAGAGGTTAGGGGATTTTGGATCTTTTCACCCTGTACGACTCTTAAATATAAAATACGTTTATTTCCTCCTATTTTCAAAGAATAAATTACTCTTTTTCACTCTTAAACTCAAAACCCGGAAAAATTCAAAGGTTGCATAGAGAATTCATAATATGAACTTGAAGCTTCAAGCTTCAGGCTTCAAGCTTCAAATTGATTACAAATGCGTGTGTGTTTCAAGCATGTATCTCTTCCCTAAATTAATTTTATGCAAAAGCATGTATTTACTTGTTATCCATGTAATTTAATTGTTGGATTTTGAATATGGGTTGAGGGGTTTGGAATGGTTATTACATGAATTGAATCCCCATAGTTTTGAATTGATTATTTATACTTTATTCTCATGATTAATGAATGTATGGGTGTGGGAATTGGAATGGAGAACATGGGTTTCCCTAAATTTTATGGTTTAATAGTTTGGAACTATATTTATCCTTAACCCAACTTGTGAAATTGGTTTGAAACATGGATATATACATAAATTGCTCCAGTTTTCGGAACCTTGCTTTGCATAAAAGGTTAATGTAACATAAATGATTTTTTGAAAGGACTTGGAGGCCATGGATTGATTTTTAATTGGATCTTACGAGTAAAATGGGGGTCGCGCATTCCCCCAACTTAGATGGGAAGATATGGGTCATGGATTCCCCTATCATACACGAATTAGATTTCAAGCCTAATTGGTATAATGATACTAAACTATTAGTACCTTGATAAATGACTCCTTGGTTAAATGGGCATATGTGCAAGTGTTTTAATTTAGCTTAAAGGGGGTTGTGTAGCCCTCCATAGAAAGAGAGGTCCCGGGAGAACCAATGATGAAAACCATGTTTGCCGATGTGAGGGTGTTCAAGACCGTGTGCATAATTCACACGTGATATATATATACCTTGGATTGGCATTGGGTAGTGGATTCCTTGGACTTTCCTTGGACTTCTCTGATTCATATGGCTAACATGCACTGGAGCCCTACAAATGAAGGGAGCTGGACCCATATAGCTCGTGAGTGTTTTTAGAATTATTAGCTCTACACAGTCTAGGTAAATAATTTTAAACTCTCATGCTTAAACCTTATTCCCTATCTTGGCATCTTTTACATATATATATATATATATATATATATATGGTGTATGTATATAAATGTGCACATTTTAGCTTTGACTAATTTTTGGACATGGAATGATGTTATCATATCCCCTGAGTTATATGATAGCGCTAACCCTGTTAACCATCCAAAGATGTTATATTATTTCATAATGTAGGGTCTAAAGACACTTCTTACCCCTGTACAGCATTAGGTGGATTGTCACGTGCATTGAGTAGTTGTAAAGTGGTGAGTCTCCATCCTTTTGAAAGGCCTTATTATTTTTATATTCTTTTATTTTGACTTGGTGTTTTTGGATTCTTTTAGTTATAGTTGGGGGCATGTCCTGACCTGTTTGGTATTCTTATTTTAAAGACTATTGTGGATAGTTATGGGTTAATTGGTTATTGGCTTGACACTTGGTTTCATTGAGTCATTTATTCATCTTCTTATTCCTACTACTTGGCTTCCATATTGATATTATGATTATTATTATGCTCTTGAGGTTGGGTTCAGGGGGTGGTCTTCGGTCCTTGGTGGACTTGAGATACCCATCAGGGCCAGACCCTGATTTAGATTATGACAATCTTAGTATTAGAGCACAATTTAAAGTCATTGAGTGTCCATAAATCCATGTTGAATAGAATTATTTTTATGGGTGTGTAGCGTTCCACACTTATAAGAAGGAGGCTACAAGGCATTTAGGAATCTTTCCCTTTCTTGTGTTCTATTTTTGGGCTATATAGTCTAGTGTTATGAAACTTCTCTTACTTATGGCTTCCTTGAATTTTAGTTCATTCCTCTTGGAAGATCTAATGTTGATAGAAACTCTATTGGGAACTCTATCCTACCTTAGGACAATGTGGAAGGGACTCACCCTATGTATGGAGTGCAAACCCGATCTAGGATCCCTGATCCAAATTAGACCGCCTTTCGTGGTGTTCCACCAGTTCCCACTAATGCTTCTTAGTCTTCCTGGGCTATTTATACTCATTCCCCAGTACCTCAGGGTGACATCTGTAATGCCCCATATTTTGGGCTATAATATAGACCATGATTTCCGTTGCGTTGATAATCTCGAAGCCATAAATCCTATGCCAATATGGCATGTTAAGTATTTGTGTAGTATGTGAATCCATTCAAGCTTGAATTTAGACCATAGAGGTCCTTTGACTCAAGGACGAATTGAAAACTACTTCGATCGATTAAGTTTAAGTGGACATTATAATTTGTGTCAACTTTTATCGACCATTACTCTTTGTATATGTCGAATTAGAGAGCCTACTATGTGTAAATTGATAGTTTTTTGAGTTAGCTTTCCAACGATACCAATTTTGCTAAAATCCGGCACCCGAGCAAGAAGTTATGGCCTTTTAAAGTAGAATGCATCGCCTAACCAATCGCACATAGCCACTGGAAAGCATAGGCAATAGCATAGGTGGCGCCTATGTAACTATAGGCCATAGCATAGGCGGCGCCTATATAAATATAGGCGATAGCATAGGCGGCGCCTATGTAAATATAGGTGATATCATATGTGGCGCCTATGTAATGGTTTCAAGTGACTTAAACACTCTGTTTTTGGGGAAAAATGGTCCTTTTCCCACTCTTATTAAGCCATAAACACGAAATTCAGTCCCCAATTCTCCAAAATACATCCACATTCATCTAAAAATCTCAAGAACACTCCCAAGGGTTTTAAACTAAAAACCAAAATAAATCAAGATTCAACCGTGGGTTTTCAAAATTGATTAGAGATTCGGAATCCCCAAACCATAGGCTTCAACAAGCACCCATATTTTCCAAAATAAAGGTGCGCGGGGTTTTCCTAAATTCTCATGGGGAAAGAAAAATCATGTTTTAGAATAGGATTTTTGAATCTATGTATATATTCATGTATTAAATGTTTTAACATCATTATTTTGGTCTTTTGACCTTCCTCAAAGTGATTTGAGAATATGAATGTATGAAACCATGTATTTAAGAATGAATTCTTGTTGAGAGCATGTTTTTTTGTGAATTCCCTCTTATTATGAATTTTTCAGATTTCTCATAGCATATGAATTGTTTTGCAATGCATCCTCGAAAAGCACTATATGAAATAATTGAACTCTTGTTATGATTTAAGGGTGGTTTTAAATCAATAAAGAGGGAATCTAGCATGAATGTTTAATGTTCATAATGCATGTAATGAAAGAGTGCATGAATTTGCTAAAGGCACTAGACCACCATATGTTATGAAGTTGTTGCATGATTTTGACTTGAGTTTCGAAATGTGAAATCTTCTATATCAGTTGCATGTTTTTGGTGGTCTGAATTATACTTTAAATGAAAGATTTAGCTTAATGTATTATGGCTCAAAAATCATGAATTGCAAGTCTTGGTATGATGATACCAATTCAGACCAATGCCATATCAGACTCAGATTAATAAATATTTCAGACTATCATGATTTTAGACATTCAGATGTTGCATATAAAGAAAAGGTTAAAAATGGGCATACAGAGATGTTAGGTGGTTCCCTGTAGAGGGCTTGAGTTCAAGCAACTCATTGCCTAAAATTGTGGTTTGCCAACCTGGGTATATTATTATATGCTGACTTAAGCATCGTGTGGCATATCAGATTCAGGAACTGTAACCCTTGCAGCATACTCGGGTTGGAGGCTTCCCCGCCGAGTCAATGGCGGATCCCATATCGCCTGTGGATTATCAGACTTGTAGGGGATACCACCTAACTCAGAAGTAATACACAGATCAGAGTTTGAGATTTACAAATAGGTTACATGTTTTCACAAGATGCCCATATGTTTTCAGAAACTATTTTATGCATAATGTTTGATGCAAATTTTCTCTCATGTATTATATATATATATATATATGTTCAATTACTCTATTTTGGATTGCTTTGCGTGCCAGTACAATTGTGTTGAACCCCCTTCCTCCCAGGTACTGAGGCATAGTCTATGGGTCCAAATCCTCAGTAGAGTCTACAGACAGGGTTGTCTCAGAGTTCAGTCAGTGATTCTTTTTTTCTTTGAAAGGCCTAGTCATTTATGTATTTATTTCAGTATGGTTTTTGGTCTGCTGGGGGCCTTATCCCAGTTATTCAAATAGTATATCAGTAGAGATTTCACTGACTATTGTAGATGTTTATTAAATATTGTTGGGCATATTTTTAGGCCTTTAACTATTTTAAATTATTGACCATATTTCCATATTATTGTGTCTATTCTGTATTACTTTGATCATATGAATTATGTGCATGATTACCAGATAGACAGAGGGCGTTCCAGGCCTTCAACTTTGGGAATGCTCATCATGGCCAGGGCCCCGGTTTGGGTCATGACAAACTTAGTATCAAAGCATGGTTCATGGTCCCAAGGTGTCTGCGAAATCACGTCGAGTAGAGTCTTAGTTATGGATGTGTAGCGCGCCACACTTATAACACACTTATAAGCAAGAGGCTACTAGGCATTTAGGAAATGTTTCCCTTCTTGGTGATTTAGTTCGTGCTTCAGATTCTGAACTATCCCCTAATCAATGATCTCTTGTATTTCAGAAACACAGTTATGCATCCACATCGTATCATCGATCAAAATGCTCAGGCAGATGAGGTTCGTCCTACCCATGGGATGTGGACACGTAACAGAGCTTACATTTTAGAACCTTTCCCTACTCCGGGAGTCCCTCCAGTGTCGACCAGTCCACCTCGAGCTCTGCGGATTGATGTCAACCGTCCTCCGACTGGTCAGAGCGATATTTCAATTGCAGAATTCAGACGGTCCATTCATATGCTGACAAAGTTGGTAGCTAACCAAGCTCAATGATCAGAAGATATTGGGTCTGCATCTGTTATGTCTGAGGCTACTAGGGTCGGACATTTCATGAAAATGAACCCACCTAAGTTCATTGGCACCAAGGTGGAGAAAGATCCACAGGAGTTTGTGGATGAGATGGAAAAGATCTTTAAGGTAATGCATGTGGATGAGGTTGAAGGGGTGGAACTAGAAACTTATTATCTTAAGGATGTTCCAAATTAGTGGTATGCTGACTGGGAGGATGCAAGAGGTGAGAGTGCTGAGCCCACAGTTTGGGGCAAATTTGTGGAAGATTTCCCTGATCGATTCATTTCTCTGGAGTTGAGGGAGGACAAAGCAGAAGAGTTTATGAATCTGAAGCAGGGTAGTATGAGTGTTCAGGAGTACACTTTGAAGTTTAATAAACTAGCCCGCTATGAACCAAAGTTGACTAGTAATATGAGAGCCCGGATGAGGTAATTTGTATCTGGCCTTTCTGATAACCTGGTGGTTGAGTTCCAGGGGGCAATGTTGAATAAGGAGTTAGACTTTGCTAGGCTGACCGTTCATATGCAGTAGGTAGAAGAGAAAAAGAAAAAGATCTCTAAAGCTAGGGAGGTGGAAAGACAAGCGAAAAGAGCCAGATCAGTCGACCAGAGTCACAGTCAGCCTCAGGGCGATAAGTGGGGAAATAAATAGTAGAAAAAGAAGAATTGGGGTAATGCACAGTCTACTGCCAGTGCCCCAGTACCCCGACCACCAGCAGACAGACGATCTCAGAGTTTTTACATTAACCATGGAACCAGAGCTTAGGATACTCAGTCACAGGGTAGTGTGGCTCAGCAGCATTGTACTTTTCCACGGTGTGAGACTTGTGGTAGAAATCATTTGGGAAAGTGTTAGTTGGGCTCATTAGTGTGTAATTCATGTGGTCAGCCGGGTCACTTTCAGATGGAATGTCTATATGCTAGAAAGAATGTTGGTGGTGCAAAGTCTCAAGCAAATTCTTCGGCACCACCCCTGCCTCAGAAGGGTGCCACATCAACTGCCGGGAACAGTCGCAACCGGGTATACGCTTTGACTAACTGCCAGGAGGTGGAATCTTCCCCAGATATTGTTACCGGTATGTTACAAATCCTTTCCCATGATGTTTATATGTTACTTGATCCTGGGTCTACTTTATCCTATGTGACCCCTTATGTGACTATTGGTTTCGGGTTTGAGCCCAGTGTGATTTCTGAACCCTTTTCTGTTTCCACCCTGGTAGGGGATTCTATTATTTCTATTAGGGTGTACAGGGGTTGTGTTATGACTATTGGTAGCCGGGATACGTTAGCAGATCTCATAGAGTTAGATATGGTTGCTTTTGATGCTATTTTTGGAATGGATTTGCTCTATTCATGCTATGCCATATTAGATTGTAGGACTCGAAGGGTTACTCTTTCTTTCCTAGATGAACCACTGATAGAGTAGGAAAGACATGCTTTGCACCCAGAGGGCACTTTATATCCTATCTCAGAGCCCGCAAACTTATTTCTAAAGGTTACTTTTACCACCTTATCCGAGTTAAGGACTCCAATGCTGAAAGTCTTCCTCTTCAATCTGTTCCTGTAGTAAAATAATTCCCAGAAGTCTTTCCAAATGATCTCCCAAGAATACCACCTGATAGGGAGATTGAGTACACTCGTCCTATTTCCATTCCGCCATATAGAATGGCTCTTACAAAACTAAAAGAGTTGAAAGAACAGTTAGCAAATCTCCTACATAAGGGTTTTATACGCCCCAGTGTGTCTCGTTGGGGTGCACCTATACTTTTCATGCAAAAAAAAGATGGTTCCTTTTGTATATGCATAAACTACCGTCAGTTGAATAAGTTCACGATTAAAAATAGATATCCTCTTCTTAGGATTGATGACCTTTTTGACTAGCTTCAGGGTGCCAAGTGTTTTTCAAAAATTGACCTTCATTCGGGTTATCATCAGTTGAAAGTTAGGGAGTCAGACATACCCAAGACAGCCTTCTGAACCCGATATGGTCACTACAAATTTCTAGTCATGTCCTTCAAGTTGACTAACGCCCCTACAGCCTTCATAGATCTTATAAATAGATTATTTCATCAGTTTCTTGACTTATTCGTCATTGTATTTATTTGATGATATTCTGATCTATTCTAAGAGTAAAGAGGATCACACCAATCACCTCTAAATTATTCTTCAGACCCTTAAGGATTATCAGCTATATGCCAATTTTATAAGTGTGAATTCTGGTTAGATGTTATTGCCCTCTTGGGGCATATTGTGTCCAGTGACGGGATAAGAGTGGATCCCCAGAAAGTTGAAACACTGAGAAAATAACCCAAACCCACGACTCCAATCAATATTCGGAGCTTCTTGGGCTTGGCAGGGTATTAAAGAAGATTCATAGAGAGTTTTTCTTCCATAGCTGCTCCACTCACTAAATTGACTCAGAAAAAGGTAAAGTTTGTGTGGTCTGATCTGTGTGAGAATAGTTTTGAGAAGTTGAAAGACAAACTGACCATTGCTCCTGTTTTGACCCTTCCCGAGGGTGTAGATGTCTTTGTGGTATACTGTGATGCATCCCGTGTGGGACTTGGTTGTGTGTTGATGCAGCATGGTAAGGTAGTGGCTTATGTATTTAGGCAGTTGAAGGTGCACGAGTGGAACTACACCACCCATGATTTGGAGTTAGCGGTTGTGGTGTTTGCACTTAATATTTGGCGACACTACTTGTACGGTGTTCACGTTCATATCTTCACTGACCACAAGAGTCTACAGTATATTTTCTCACAGAAATAATTAAACCTCAGGCAGAAGCGCTGGATGGAGCTTCTAAAAGACTATGATATAAGCCTGTATTACCATTCGGGCAAGGCAAATGTTATAGCCAACGCCCTCAGTAGGTTGTTTATGGGTAGCTTTTCTTATGTAGAAGAAGGAAAGAAAGAGATGGTGAAGGATATTCACCACCTTGCAAATTTGGGAGTGTGACTCTTAGATTTTGAAGATGGAGGGGTAATTTTTCATGAGTTAGCTAAGTCATCCCTTTATGCTGAAGTTAAGAAGAAGAAGGTTGAAGATCCCATCTGGATGCAAATCAAGAAAGATGTGGGTCAACAAAAGGTTATATCATTTGAAATTGGTGGTGATGGTATTCTGAGATTTCAGGGTAGGTTGTGCGTTCTGAATGTTGATGGACTGCGGGAAAGAATCCTTGATAAGGCGCACACTTTGAGGTATGTCGTTCACCCAGGCTCTACTAAGATGTACCATGATCTGAAAACCTTGTATTGGTGGAATAACATGAAACGTGATGTAGCTGATTTTGTGTCCTGAGTGTTTAAACTGTCAACAAGTGAAGGTAGAACACATGAGGCTAGGTGGTACTTCCCAAGAGATAACCCTGTCTTTATGGAAGTGGGAGATGATAAACATGGACTTTATTACAGGACTTTCAAGATCCCGAAACCACTATGATTCTATATGGGTAATTGTAGATCGGTTGACAAAGTCAACCCACTTTTTGACTGTAAGGACTAATTATTCAAGAGAGGGTTATGCTAAGATTTATATTGAGGAGATAGTTTGGTTGCATGGGGCACCAGTGTCCATTATATCCAATAGAGGTACATAGTTTTCATCTCAGTTCTGGAGATTTTTTCAGAAGGGTTTAGGTACACAAGTGAATTTGAGCATAGCTTTCCACCCTCAGATGGATGGGCAAGCTGAGCATACTATTCAGACCCTCGAGGATATGTTGAGGGCATGTGTCATTGATTTCAAAGGTAGTTGGGTAGATCACCTACCACTGCTTGAATTTGCTTACAATAATAGTTACCATGCCAGCATCAAGATGGTTTCTTTTGAGGCTTTGTATGGGAGGAGATGTAAGTCTCCGATAGGGTGGTATGAAGTGGGTGAGACTCAGTTGTATGGGCCTTATCTTGTTCATCAGGTGATGGAGAAAGTGAAGATCATTAGAGAATGACTCAAGACTGCTTAGAGTCGTCAGAAGTCCTATGCCGATGTTCGAAGAAGAGAATTAGAGTTTGAAGTTGGTGATTGGGTATTTCTCAAGGTTTCTCCTATGAAAGGAGTTATGCGGTTTGTAAAAAGGGGTAAATTGAGCCCTCGCTATATAGGGCTATATCAGATTCTGAGAAAGATTGGTGCAGTTGCTTATGAGCTAGAATTGCCTACAAGTTTGGGTTCCGTTCAACCAGTATTCCATGTATCCATGTTGAATAAATGCATTGGAGATCATTCTTTGGTATTGCCACATTAAAATTTTACATCACTAAGTTCAAAAGTTGAGGAGCAAAGAGATAGTCTCAGTAAAGGTATTATGGAGGAATCAGAAAGTTGAAGAAGTAACTTGGGAGTCAGAAGATGACATGAGAATTAGATATCCCAATTTGTTTGCTTTGATGGATGATGAGACAGAAGGTACTATTCCTATCTTATCTTTCCTAGTCCTTATTATGCTTGAAATTGTGTCTGTCTATATACCGCATCATCATTCAGGGATGAATGATCCTAAAGGGGGGATAATGTAACGCCCCACATTTTGGGCTACAATATAGACCATGATTTCTGATGCATTGATAATCTCAAAGCCATAAATCTCATGCCAATATGGCATGTTAATTATTTGCATAGTATGTGAATCCATTCAAGCTTGAATTTAGACCATAGAGATCCTTTGGCTTAAGGACGAGTTGAAAACTACTTCGATCGATTAAGTTTAAGTGGACATTATAATTTGTGTCAACTTCTATTGACCATGACTCTTTTTATATGTTGAACTAGAGAGCCTGCTATGTGCAAAATGATAGGTTTTTGAGTTAGCTTTCCAACGATACCAATTTTGCTAAAATCCATCACCCGAGCAAGAAGTTATGGTCTTTCAAAGTAGAATGCATCGCCTAACCAATCGCACATGGCCACTGGAAAGCATAGGCGGCGCCTATGTAAATATAGGCAATATCATATGCGGTGCCTATGTAATGGTTTCAAGTGACTTAAACACTCTGTTTTTGGGAAAATATGGTCCTTTTCCCACCCTTTTTCAGTCATAAACACGAAATTCAGTCCCCAATTCTCCAAAATACATCCACATTCATCTAAAAATTCTCAAGAACACTCCCAAGGGTTTCAAACTAAAAACCCAAATAAATCAAGATTCAACAGTGGGTTTTCAAAATTGATTAGAGATTTGGAATCCTCAATCCACAGGCTTCAAGAAGCACCCATTATTTTTTGAAATGGAGGTACGCGGGGTTTTCCTAAATTCTCATGGGCATAGAAAAATCATGTTTTAGAATGGGGTTTTTGAATCTATGTATATATTCATGTATTAAATGTTTTAACATCATTGTTTTGGTCTTTTGACCTTCCCCAAAGTGATTTGAGAATATGAATATATGAAACCATGTATTTAAGAATGAATTCTTGTTGAGAGCATGATTTTTGGTGAATTCCCTCTTATTATGAATTTTTCAGATTTCTCATAGCATATGAATTGCCTTGCAATGCATCCTTGAAAAGCACTAAATGAAATGATTGAACTCTTGTTATAATTTAAGGATGGTTTTAAATCACTAAAGAGGGAATCTAACATGAATGTTTAATGTTCATAATGCATGTAATGAAAGAGTAGATGGATTTGCTAAAGGCACTAGACCGCCATATGTTGATGAGGTTTTTGCATGATTTTGACTTGAGTTTCGAAACGCGAAATCTTCTATATCAGTTGCATGTTTTTGGTGGTCTAAATTATACTTTAAATAAAATATTTAGCTTAATGTATTATGGCTCAGAAATCATGACTTGCAAGTCCTGGTATGACGATACCAATTTAGACCAATGCCATATCAGACTCAGATTAATAAATATTTCAGACTATCATGATTTTAGACATTCAAAATGTTGCATGTACAGAAAAGGTTAAAATTAGGCATACATAGATGTTAGGTGGTTCCCTGAAAAAGGCTTGAGTTCAAGCAACTCATTGCCTAAAACTGTGGTTTGCCGACCCAGGTATATTATTTTATGCTGACTTAAGTGTTGTGTGGTGTATCAGATTCAGGAACTCCAACCTTTACGGCATACTCGGGTTGGAGGCTTCCCCATCGAGTCAATGGTGGATTCCATATCGTCCGTGGAATATCAAACTTGTAGGGGATACCACCTAACTCAGAAGTAATACAAAGATCAGAGTTTGAGATTTACAGACAGGTTACATGTTTTTAGAAGATACCCATATGTTTTCAGAAACTATTTTATGCATAATGTTTGATAAAAATTTGCTCTCATGTTTATATATATATATATATATATATATATATGTGTGTGTGTGTGTGTGTGTGTGTGTGTGTGTGTTCAATTACTCTATTTTGGATTTCTCCGCGTGCCAGTACAATTGTGTTGACCCCCTTCCTCCCAGATACTGAGGCACAGTTTAGGGGTCTAAATCCTCAGTAGAGTTTATAGACAGGGTTGTCTCAGAGTTCAGTCGGTGAGCCTTCTTTTCTTCGGAAGGCCAAGTCATTTAGGTATTTATTTCAGTATGGTTTTTGATCTGCTGGGGGTCTTGTCCCAGTTATTCAGATAGTATGTCAGTAGAGATTTCACAGACTATTGCAGATGTTTATTAAATATTGTTGGTCATGTTTTTAGGCCTTTAATTGTTTTAAATTATTGACCATTTTTCCTTATTATTGTGGCTATTCCGCATTACTTTGATCATATGAAGTATGTGCATGATTACCAGATAGACAGAGGGCATTCCATGCCTTCAGGTTTGGGAATGCTCGTCACGACCAGGGCCCCATTTTGGGTCGTAACAATATCTCTAATGCAGAGGTTTGTTAGTCCATCCATTTTTTTACTCAGTTGGAAATCTCTCAGTCTCATTAGTCGAGTCATGTTGGCTCTGATGCTTATTTTTTCTAAGGACACTAGAGTTGGACAGTTCATGAGATTAAATCCCCTAATCTTTATTGTCTCTAAGATTAAGGAGGATCCTCAATGGCTTGTGGATGAGATGGAAAAGATATTCAGGGTGATGTATGTTACCAATTTTGAGGATGTGGAGTTTGTTGTAAATAAGTTGAAGGATGTAGCTTATCAATGGTATGAGGAGTGGGAGCAGTTGAGAGGTGATGATGCGAAGCCAACTTTATGGGATGAGTTTACAGGTGTCTTTCTTGATTATTTCTTTCCTTAGGAGCTGAGAAAATCTAAGGCAGAGGAGTTTGTGAATCTGAAGTACGGAAAAATGAGTGTGAAGGAGTATGCCTTGAAATTTCAATAGTTGTCTTGCTATGCTCCGTAGTTTGTGTCTTCTATAAGGGTGAAGATGAAGAAATTTACTTCTGGGTTATCTTGTGACTTTATATTAGAGTGTAAGACTATAATGTTGAACAATGACATGGACATATCCAAACTTGTGATCTATATGCAGCAAGTGGAGAAAAAGAAGAGACAGGAAGAGATTGGGGATAGGTAGAGTTAGAAGTTCAAGTATTCGGAACAGGGTGCAAATCAATATAATAGTGAACGAGCTGGTAGGCAGTGGAGAAATAAAAGACTTGGGGAAACTCTGGTTGATCTTCTTCGGCTAGTTTCCCTGATCGTAAGTCATCTGGTGATCTTCATTTTCAAGCTAATAGTGGTTTTTAAGGCATAAGGTGCCCAATCTCAAGTTAGTGGAGCTCAGTTAGCCCCATCATATCCTCTTTGTCGATTTTGTGGACAACTTCACCATGGCCAGTAAGGGAGGAATCAATTTTATAATTAGGGTCAGCCTGGTCATTACAGTAACATTGGCCTAATAAGGTTTCGATTGCCACTTCTTTAGCTCCTGCGCTAAAAAGCACTAATTTTAGTATCGATACTGGCTGGAATCATCTCTATGCACTTGCTACTCGCCAAGAATCTGAGGCATCTCTAGATATTTTTACTAGTATGTTACAACTCTTCTATCGTATTGTGTATTGCTTGCTTAATTTAGGATCTACCCATTCTTATGTGACCCCTTATGTAGCTGTGCATTTTGGTTTTGGTCCCAAAAGTATTTTCACCCCCTTTTATTGTATTCCTCAATGGTTGATTCTATCATGGCTAGAAAGATCTATAAGGGTAGTGTAGTGTCTATCTTCTATAGGGGACTTTAGTGGATCTAATAGAGTTAGATATAGTAGACAATGATGTGATCTTTGGGATACATTGGCTTTAATTGTGCTATGTGTCTCTATATTGTGTAACCCAAAAGGTCAATTTTTATTTTCTAGTAAACTTATATTAGCGTGGGAGAGGAATTCTATAGTGGCTAAAGAGAGGTCCATCTTTTATCTTAGAGCTCAGAAATTGATTTCAAAGAGGTATCTATACCATTTAGTTTGGGTTAAAGATTTTGACTCTGAAAGTTCTTCTATGTAATCTCTCCCTGTGGTTGGTGAGTTTCCTGAAGTGTTTCTAAATGATCTTCGTGGAATTTCTCCCAATAGAGAAATTGACTTCAGGATTAATCATCTATCGAATACTTATCCTATTTCCATTCCTCCTTATAAAATCGCTTCGGTTGAACTAAAAGAGCTAAAGGAGCAATTAAAAGATCTTTTTTATAAGGGTTTTATCCATCCTAGTGTTTCTCCTTGGGGTGCTCCTGCGCTTTTTAAGCGTAAAAAGATGGGTCTCTGTGGATTTGTATAGATTACCATTAGTTGAACAAGGTGACAGTGAAGAATAAGTACCCTCTTCCTCAGATTGATGATCTTTTCAATCAGTTTTATGGTGCTAGATGCTTCTTTTATGGACTGATTCTTATGAGGGAAACTTTGAGAAGTTGAAGGATAGGTTGACTTTTGCACCAATTTTGACCCTGCCCGAGGGTACTAATGGTTTGGTTGTATTTTATGATACATCCCGTGTAGGACTGGGCTATGTGTTGATGCAGCACGATAAGGTTGTGTCCTATTCTTCTAAGCAGCTTAAGGTTCATGAAAGGAACTATTTGACTCATGATCTAGAGTTGGCGGTTGTGGTTTTTACTTTGAAAATTTGGCAATATGTGTTTACTCAAAAAGAGTTGAATCTTTGGTAGAGGCGATGGCTTGAGTTGCTAAAAGATTACATTATAAGTTTTCACTAACATCTAAGTAAAACTAATGTTGTTTCGATGCTCATAGCAGGTTATCTATGGGAAGCTTATCGCATGTTGATGGAGAGAAAAGAAGATTAGTAAAGGACTTTCATAGGTTGGCTAACTTGGGAGTTCGCCTTTTGGAATATAGGTATGTGAGGTTATTGTTCAAAAATTGGTCAAATTATCTGTTGGTACTAAGGTTAAGGAGAAAAAAAGCTTAGGAATATATCCTTATGCAGATTAAGGATAGGTGGGATAATAAAAGGTTATGACCTTTAAGATTGATGAAGATAATATCTTGAGGTACCAAGGTAGGTTGTGTGTTCCTGATGTTGATGGGCTATGAAAGAGGATTTTTACTAAGGCTTATGATTCCTAATACACAATTCATCTAGGTTATACAAAGATGTACCATGACTTGAAGGAGATCTATTTGTGGATTAATACGAAGAGAGATGTGGATAACTTATGGTTTTTCAACAAGTAAAGGTTGAGCACTTTAGGTCAGGTGGCATATCTCAAGAGATTGAGTTGCCCGTGTGAAAGTGAGAGATGATCAATATGGACTTTATTATGGGTCTTCCGTGGTCTCACATTCAATATGATTTGATTTAGGTCATTGTGGATATGATGACTAAATCCACTCACTTATTGCCTGTGAGGACTAACTACTCAAGAAAACATTATGCCAAGTTAATCGTTCAGGAGATTTTGAAGTTACATGGTGCGCCATTGTCCATTATTTTAGACTAAGGTATATAATTTTCATCTCACTTTTGGCATTCATTTCAGAGAGGTTTAGGTACATGGGTGAACCTTTGCACTACTTTCCCCCCTCAAATGGATGGGCAGAGCATACTATTTAGGCTTTGGAGGATATGCTAAAAGTCTGTGTGATTGATCTTAAAGGAAGTCGAGTTGACTATTTTCCTCTTATTGAGTTTGCATATAAAAATAGTTATCATTTGAGTATTCAGAAGTCTCTTTTTGAGACTCTTTATGGTAGGAGGTGTAGGTCTCTCATTGGATAATTTAGGGTTGGTGATACTAGGTTTTTTGGTCCTAACTTGGTTCACTAAGACACGAAAAGGGTGAAGGTGATTAGAGAGAGACTTAAGACTGCTTGAAGTTGTCAAAAGTCTTATGCGAATGTGAGGGAAAGGGAGTTGGGGTTCGATGTAGGTGATTGGGTGTTTTTGAAAGTTTCTGCTCTGAAGGGAGTGGTGTATTTAGGAAGAAGGGGAAGCTCAGTCTCCATTAAATTGGTCCATATCGAATTTTGAGGAGAGTTAGGAATGTTGTCTATAAGTTGGAGTTTCCTGTGAGATTGGATTCTATTCATCCGATTTTCCATGTGTCGATTTAAATAAGTGTGTGGGTGATCCTTCTTTGATTATGCCTATTGAGAATATTGCTATTTTGAATTCTATTTCATATGAGAAAGTCCCAATTGATGTATTGGATAGGCAAGTTCGTCGGTTGAGGACTAAGGATGTTACTTCGGTGAAGGTTCTTTGTAGGTATAATACAGTAGAAGAGGCTATATGGGAGATGAGGAAGATATGAAAGCTAAATACCCATTCTTCTTCCGCCGAATTGGATAAAAGCACTTAAGGTATGAGTTTCATTCTCCCCTTGTCATTTTTTAAGTTTGTCATTTGATTCGGGTAGGTTCTTGCTATTCTTGTGCTAAAAGTGTCCTAACTCATCATTCGGGGACGAATATGATCCTAAGAGGGATTTGATTAAGACACTCAAAATTTCCATCACATTATTTTTTACCTTCCCATGTTCAAAATATCAATTTTTCACTTGAATTGTGTTTAAGGATGTTATAAGGGTGTTTCGGGAAGGTTTTAGAATTTTTAAAAAAGGTTCGGGGATATTTTGGAACCCCAAAGTAGTAGAGGTCTGCGATATCAATGTACGCTGGAGGTTAACCTCCGTATTTTCACTGTGTCACAAAGGCTACCCTCCGCAATATTGGTGTGGCACGAAGGATAGTCTCTGTGATATTGGCGTGCCACGCCAAGGCATAATTTTTGTGTAGTTTTTCATTTTCTAACTTGAGGGTGAGGGGCTTTGGGGTCTTTTCACCCTTGTATGATTAAACATAAAATAATCTTATTTCCTTCAGTTTTGAAAGATCAAATTACTCTCTTTCACTCTCAAACTCAAAACCTAAGAAAAACTCAAGTGGGTCATAGAGAATTCATCATTCGGGCTTCAAGCATCAAACTGATTAGAAATTCTTGTGTGTTTCAGGCATGTATATCTTTCATAAATTGAGCTTATGCAAAAGCATGTATTTAATTATTATCCATGTGATTTGATAGTTGGGTTTGGAATATGGGTTAAGGGTTTGGAATGGTTATTACTTGAATTGAATCCCCATGGTTTTGAATTGATTGTCTATGCTTTATTCTCATGATATTGAACTAAATGAATGTATGGGTGTGGGAATTGAAATGGCAAACATGGGTTTCCTCAAATTTTATGGTTCAATGGTTTGGAATTGGCTTTAACCTCAACCTAACTTATAAAACTGGTTTCAAACATGGATATATATACAAATTACTTCACTTTTGAAACCTTGCATTGCATAAAAGGCTAATGAAACATAAATGATTTTTCGAAAGTCCTCAAAGGCCATGGGTTGATTTTAAATTCAACCCTGGGAGTCAAATGAGGTTCGTGGATTTCCCTGACTTAGATGGGCGGATAGGGTAATGTATTCCCCCATCTTACACGGATTAACTTGCAATCCTAATCGGTATGATGATAGCACACTGTTAGTGCCTTGATAAATGACTCCTTGGTTAAAAGGATGGGTTTATGTGCAAGTATTTTAATTGGACTTAAAAGGGGTTATGTATCTCTTCATGGAAGATGGAGGTCCCGGGAGGACCGATAATAGAAACCACATTTGCTGGTATGGGGGTCATCATGACTATGTGTATAGTTCACACTTGATATATATATATCTTTGATTGGTGTGAGGTCATGGCTTCCCTGGCCTTTCCTTGGACTTCTCTGGTTTGTGCGGCTAACACACACTAGGGCCCTTTCGATGAGGGGAGCCGGACCCATATAGCCCATGGGTGTTTTTAGAATGGTTAGATCTACATGGTTCAAGTTAATAATTTTAAAATCTCATGCTTAAATCTTGTTCCCTATCCCGGCATCTTTTATATAAATGTGTGTGTATGTGTGTGTCTGCGCGCGCGCATTGTGTCTTTGACTGATTTTTGGCGATGGCATTATATAGCATATCCTTGCTTACCTGCTAGTGCTCACCCTGCTAACCGTCCAAGAACTCTACATTGTTTCACAATATAGGGTCCAAAGACACTTATTTTACCCCTGTGTAGCGTTAGGTGCATTAGGATGTACTTCGAGTAGTTGTGAAGTGGTGAGTCGCCATCCTTCGAAAGGCCTTATCATTTCCATATTCTTTTATTTTGACTCAGTATTTTTGGAATTTTTTTGTCATGGTCGGGGGCATGTCTCGACCTATTTGGTATTCTAATTTTAGAGGTTATTGTGGACAGATATGGGTTGATTGGTCATTTTTTTTACACTTAGTTTCGTTGATTCATTTATCCATCTCCTTATTAATGTTTACTTGGCCTCCGCACTGTTATTATGATTATTATTGTGCTCTTAAGGTCGGGTTCAGGGGATGGTCTTCGGTCCTTGATGGACTTGAGATACCCGTTACGGTCAGGCTTGGCTTGGGTTATGACAATACACGTAGAAAGGACAGTTCAAAATCTAACCAAAAAATATGGAGGGGTTACATATATAATGGAGAATTTCGAAATCAAAATAGAGGAGTACAATTATAAATTTTTAATGGAATAATTTATAATTTACTATGGTAAGAATAATTCAAATAAGTATATTGAATTATTTTCATAATAGGAAGCCTCACTAATTAATTATGTGGGCCCAATAGTCCCCATATTAAACTAGAACTTAGAATCCTATTTTCTATAAAAAAAAAAAAAAAAAAAAAAGTCACCGCCTTTTTCTTGGTCGAGTAGAAATAGGCGTGTGTTTTCCTTTCCTCCTTGGACCAGGAGTGTGTCTCTATAAATAGGGATTCCCCTAACATAAAAGCTGAGTTTTCTATTCAGTACTTGCCACCCACGTATTGAAAGAGTACGGTTATGAATATAGGATCATTGTAGAAGACCATGGGTTCGAAGACGGATTCACTTCAAGGTATTTGTTCAAGCTTCAAGAGGTATTCCTGGTTAATTTTAAGCATCCTTTGCATGAACTAAGTGTTTATGTTAGTTTTCTATAATTCATGTAATTCAGAATCCTATTTTCTATTAAAAAAAAAAAAAAAAAATGAAGTCACCGCCTTTTTCTTGGTCAAGTAGAAATAGGCGTGTGTTTTCCTTTCCTCCTTGGACCAGGAGAGTCACTACTAAAAAAAACTGAAAAAACCGACCACATATTGTGGTCGAAAAAAACCGACCACATGTGGTCGTTTTTTTAAAAAAAAAAAAAAGCGACCACAAGTGGTCGCTTTTATATTTTAAAATTTCAAAATAATTTTTTCAATAATTTTTATATTAATTATTAATTATTTTATTAATAAAAATTAAAAAAGAAAAAGAAAACCGACCACTTGTGGTCGGTTTGTAAATTTTTTTTTAATTTATTTTTAGAAAAACCGACAAATAGTTGTCGGTTTTTAATTATTTTTTTAAAAAAAAATATTTTTAAAAAACCGACCACAAGTGATCGGTTTTTTAAAAATTCTTTTAAATTTCTTTTTTAAGAAAACCAACCAATTGTGGTCAGTTTGTAATTTAAAAAAAAAAAGAAAATATTTTTAAAAACTAACTACTTATGGTCTGTTTTTGAACTAAAAAAGATAATAAGTAAATAATTTTTAGTGAGCAATAATTATATATATGTAATCAAATATATATATATATATATATATATATATATATATATATATATTATCTTCATTAGAAATAATTATATATATATATTTTTCAAATAACACTGATCACACGATGTCGATAACGGTCTATTATAAGGTAATATAATTATGGATGTGATATATATAGTACTCATTCAAGCGTTCATATACATACATACATATATATAAATATATATATATATATTATCTAGGGATCGATTGAGAACGATGTAGTCAAAACCTAATATTGTATTAAGATAATCAAATATAATTAAGCAATCACTCATTTGAGTAAGTATAAGAAGCACATCGCATTATATTATCGGATAATATACTTGTGTACGTATGTGATAGATATAGTACGTATTTAGAACTTGATATAGTCGATAGTGTGTATCTGTGTGTGTATGTATAGGTATATATATATATATATATATATATATATATATATATATATATATATTATACAGTGAAGGTTTATTAATGACATACGATAATGTAATCGATAATTCATCTATGTATTTGTAAAATACATTGTATATTATTATGGGGTAGTAAAATCGTGTATTTGATGTTTATAGTACGTATTTGAAAGTTGATAGACAATTAAATATATGTATATACGTATATCTCGTGTAGTGACATATGCAATAATCGAAAACTAGATAACTGAATGTATATATCAACATATTTTGAATGATTCACTCATATATATGATACTATTGAGAATCGAAGTAATGATTTAATGTATGTTGATGTGATATTAATGTTAGTCAAAATAATCAATAACTCATCAGAGTTTGTATACGAAATATGTCGTATTATATTACGGAATAATATACTCGTGTATGTATATATAGTATGTATTTAGAACTTGATATATATAGTAGATAGTGTGTATATATGTGTGTGTATAGGTATATATATAGTATATATACATATTATGTAGTGAAGGTATAATGACATAAAAAACTAGCAGAATCTACCAAAAAACAATGATTATAACGTAAGACAAGTAATCGATAATTTATCTGATTATAACACGTTGTAGTACGAGGTATATATATATATATATATCATACATTTAGGCTGCTAGTTTAGCAAAATTATTAACTTTTAAATTTTAGTATCTTTTATACATTTTTCTTGTATCAAAAAAATTTTCGACGTGCCACATTCATGATTTAAAATGTACAAATTATTTTATTAATTTTATGATATCATTTTTTACAATTTATTAATTCAAATATAACATTTTTTACATAATTTTATTAAGTTATTGGTAATTGTGCATACTCACATTTTTGCAAATACATTGTCTAGTTTTTCATTATTTAATATTATTTATTTTATTATTAATATTATTATTATTTATTATTATCTATTATTATTATTATTTATCTATTATTTTATTTTATCTAATTTTAAATATTTTTTTTTCACATTTTTTCTTATATTAGATACATACTAATGTATTGCATTGATAATTTAGAAATTGCATAAATTATTTTATTATTTTTAGTATCATTTTTATAATTTTTAAAATTCAAATACGATATTTCATGTAATATTATTAATATTTATTAAATTATTTTTTGCGCAATCGTGCACACTCACGTTTTGCAAATACATGTCTAGTGTCGCATCATTATTCTTATTATTATTAACATTGTTATCATATATATTATTTATTATTATTATTATCATTATTTATTACTATTATTTATTATTTATTTACTATTATTATCTCTATTAGAATTTAAAACAGCCTAATTGAAATCACTTCACCTATTTTATTTATCTCTTAGCCTCAAAGCTATTATAATTTTAGCCATACTCAATTTAAAATTTTTAATTTTTAGATCTCAGCCGTCGATCCAAAATGAATCCAACGACTGAGATCGAAAACATCTTTTCTTTTCTTATTAACCCAAAAGAACCCCTAAACCCTAATTTTCAAAAACCATCCCCCCTTTCATCTCTCTAACCCTTCTCTCTCTCTATCTTCCCTTCTCTCTTCTCATCATCATCGACGAAGCCTTACTCTCCTTCTCTCTCTCTACAAGACCCCTCCCGCGATTCCTCCGTTGATCCCTTCAAACCCAGGCGTCGCCTCCCCAAAAACTAGTCGCCCAACGTCAACAACAGTCGTCGAAAGTAGCCATAGCTGCCGCCGCTGCTCCATCCTCTCCCCGCGCCACCAAAAATGACAACAACGCCACCATCAGTGAACTCTCCATCACACTCCTCTCTCCGCCGGAAGCCGAGAATGACCAGCCCCCGTTGCCACTTGAAGCCACCACTCCAGCCGTCAAATCCCTCCATCTCCATGCCTAAGACCCGGTAACCCCCCTTTCAACAAAATTAATATTATTAGAGCCTATTTTACGGTTTAATCTCAGATTTTACTCTTTTTGCTTTTCGTAATCTAAAAAATGATGAAATGATTGTTGTGAGTCTGTTGAAATCAGCTGGTTGTTGTGTTTATTTTATCGTTTATACTGTCATACGTGAAAATTTCAGTCGTAGCAATGCTTATTCTTAACCAAGTCCCAATCACGTTATCGATTCTTTGCCTACTTAGTCTGATAGGTGTTGAATGTAAATTTCTTTTATTCTAGAAAACTGTTTGGGCATAATTTTGGGCAACTAAATTATAGTGGAATATATTGCATGTCTAATTGCCTCGTGATTTCAAATTTAGCGTATATGGTAAGTGTCGAAATATTTTATTTATCCTTTTGGCTAATTACCTATGAATTAGGGTAGTACTTTAATTAAGGTATATAATACGACTATGATATAAAGATAAAGGTATATATCATTTGATATAGTTGCATGCAGTAAATGTTTTTTTTACAAGAATGAGGAAATAAATCTCATGAATCATTAGTCTACCTGATTCTGAAACACCATTTAACTCCATTAATGGAGGGCTAAGATAATTCCAACTAAGGTCTAACTATCTATTTTGTATGTTGTTGTATCCGTCGAATTCTTGTTGTTGTTAATGTACTCGTGACTGTCTTGTTGTTATTTTATGTTGTTTCTATCTTGTGTTGATAATTTAGTTTGGATTGTTGACTGGAAAATAGGTGTTAAACACCTCACTACATTGTGTTCTTGTTATTGTGTGTGAATCCGAGAGTGGTCATCCATAGGGTCCTCGGTTCTCTTGAACTTGTGAATTGTTTTGGATATATGTTTTGGTGTGTTCTTGGTCGCTAATGTGACTTGAAAATGTGAATTAGTTAATTGAAAATAGCTAAGTATAGTGACTGCAAATGCTAGTACATGACTTGAAAATGGTTAAGTGTCGCTACTTGAAAATGGTTAAGTGTAGGAATTTTAAAGGGGATTTTATGTTTCGAAAGTGGTTTGGTTAGTGACTTAGTCACTTGAAAATGGTTAAGTGTAGGGACTTTAAAGGAAATTTTTTTTAAGGTACTTGAAATGTGGACTTGTATTTTGAATTTAGTTAAGTGTGATCACTTGAGAAGTGAATAAGTGCTTGAAAATATGTAAGTGTAGGTAGTTGAAATGTGGACTTGTGTTTTGAATTTAGTTAAGTGTGGTCACTTGAGAAGTGAGTTAGTGACTTGAAAATGCATAAGTGTAGGTACTTAAAACGTGGACTTGTGTTTCTAATTTAGTTAAGTTTGGTCACTTGTGAAGTGAATTAGTGACTTGGAATGTTTAGATGTAGTTACTTGAATTATGAACTTGTGTTTTGAATATAGTTAAGTGTAGTCACTTAAAAAGTGAGTTAGTGACTTGAACATGTTTAAGTGTTGGTACTTGAAATGTGGACTTGTGTTTTGAATATAGTTAAGTGTGGTCACTTGAGAAGTACATTAGTGAGTTGAAAATGCTTAAGTGTAGTTACTTGAAAGATGGACTTGTGTGTTGAATATAATTAAGTGTGGTTACTTGAGAAGTGAGTTAGTGACTTGAAAATGTTTAAGTGTAGGTACTTGAAATGTGAACTTGTGTTTTGAATTTAGTTAAGCGCGGTCACTTGAGAAGTGCATTAGCAAGTCGAAAATATTTAAGTATAGTTACTTGAAAGGATGATATCATGTTTTGAATATAGATAAGTGTGGTCACTTGAGAAGTGAGTTAGTGACTTGAACATGTTTAAGTGTAGTTACTTGAAATGTGGACTTACGTTTTGAATATAGTTAAGTGTAGTCACTTGAGAAGTGCATTAGTGAGTCGAAAATGTTTAAGCGTAGTTACTTGAAATGTGGACTTGTGTTTTGAATATAGTTAAGTGTAGTCACTTGAGAAGTGCATTAGTGAGTCGAAAATGTTTAAGTGTAGTTACTTGAAAGGTGGACTTGTGTTTTGAATATAGTTAAGTGTGGTCACTTGAGAAGTGAGTTAGTGACTTGAAAATGTTTAAGTTTAGGTACTTGAAATATGAACTTGTGTTTTCAATCTAGTTAAATGAGATGACTTGAGAAATTCATTAGTGTCGAAAATGTTTAAGTGTAGTTACTTGAAAGGTTGATATCATGTTTTGAATATAGTTAAGTGTGGTCACTAGACAAGTGAGTTAGTGACTTGAAAATGTTTAAGTGTAGGTACATGAAATGTGAACTTTTTATTTTAAATTTAGTTTAGTTTAGTAATTTGCGAAGTGAATTACTGACTTGAAAATGTTTCGGTGTAGGTACTTGAAATGTGAACTTTTCATTTTGAATTTAGTTTTGTTAGGTAACTTATGAAGTAACTTTGTGACTTGAAATGTTTAAGTGTCGTTACTTGAATTATGGAATAGTGACTTTTGTTTTGAATTTAGGTACTAGAAATGTGAACTTGCGTTTTGATTTTATAAAGTGTGGTCACTTGAGAAGTGAATTAGTGACTTCAAAATGTTTAAGTGTAGGTACGTTTTTCATTTTGAATTAAGTTTAGTTTGGTAACATGTGAAGTGAATTAGTTACTTGAAAATGTTTAGGTGTAGGTATTTGAAATGTGAACTTTTGTGACTTGAACTAATCACTTGAATGTGTAGATGGAATCTGATTGTAGGTGAATATATCAACGAAATATCGATAATTGAATGGATGAGGCTGAGAATGAAGATGTGGATGATGAGTTGTAGTTTTTAGTATTTTGTATGTTTTATAGTTTGGATTTGGAACCTCGATAAATTTTGTAAATAATGTTTGTATTCTTATGGTAGTTGGTTGATTGTATATTAAATGATTGGTGGGATGTATTGTAGATAATAATCAATGTTTGTAAATGATTGGTGGGCTATATTATAAATAATTTGATTTTTAATTTTTGTATTTTGAAAATTTTTAATTTTTTTTTTTATAAAATTATCAAAAAAACCGACCACATGTGGTAGATTTTTTTTAAATTTTTAATATTTTTTTTTACAAAATTATCAAAAAATCGACTACATGTGGTAGCTTTTTAAAAAATTTTCAATACCTTTTTTGACAAAATTATCAAAAAAACCCGACCACATGTGGTAGCTTTTTAAAAAAAAATTCATAAAAACTGACCACAGGTGGTCGGGTTTTTTTTTATTTTTTTTAAAAAGTGGTCGATTTTAATAAAATTAATTAACTAATTTTAAAATAAAATCGACCACCTGTGGTCGATTTTTTATCAAAAATTATTTTTCCAATTTTAAAAAATATTATAATATATTTTTTTAAAATATAAATATTTTTATAAAAACCGACCACTCGTGGTCAGATTTTTAAAAGCTATCACTGTTTTTCCGACCACATTTTTTGATCGGTTTTTTGGTAGAAAATTGGATAAAACCGACCACCTGTGGTCGGTTTTAGTGGTCTGATTTTCCCTTTTTTTTAGTAGTGAGTGTCTCTATAAATAGGGATTCCCCTAACATAAAAGTTGAGTTTTCTATTCAGTACTTGCCACCCACGTATTGAGAGAGTACGGTTGTGAATATAGGATCATTGTAGAAGACCACGGGTTCGAAGATGGATTCACCTCAAGATATTTGTTCAAGCTTCAAGAGGTATTCCTGGTTAATTTTAAGCATCCTTTGCATGAACTAAGTGTTTATGTTAGTTTTCTATAATTCATGTAAGCAATATGATTCTGGTATGCTTTCTCTGTGTATACATGCTTTCTCTGTGTATACTATTTTTCAACAATTGGCATCACGAATATTTTTTAAATATTTATAGATAACCTAAAATAAACATAGGTGAAATTGTATGTGTGATTCGTGATTAAAAATTTTATCGCGAGAGAATAGAACAAATGAAACTTGAAGCTTCTGATTTGTTGGCTAAAGTGCATAATGGTTACTTTCATGCATAGAGAAGTTAAACCATACATATGTGAATTCGTAGGTAAACCATGCATCATGTTATGTTATTTTCATGAATAAAGAAGTTAAAAGGAACTAAAATTGCAGTGCACCAAAAGAGAAAAATAAAGGAATGACAATTTCTTTAAGGTTTGTTTCCTTTTTGTAAAAGGAAAAGAAAAACAATATCGTTGGCTAAGTTTTAGCTTCAGTGAAAATTTTTTTCAACAAGTCCTATAATTCCAACAAGAATTTGATTCACATGGCTTTGGCAGAAGACTTTGTTTTTGTTAGACAATTTTTTCATGAATATTTGATTTTCAAAATTTGTTTCTTATTCTTGATTCATAAATATAAGTATTTTAATTGTGATATGTGATAAGAGTTAACTGATGATAATTTTGAAATCAAATCATGATTAGCGAGAGCGATTAAATAGTAATGAAGTATTAAGTTTATGTGTTAGCTTAGACCTTCCTCCATATCGGAAGAATTAGATATAAGTCATTACATTTAATCGATTGTTTAATAATCTGTGTTAAATCTCCTAAATTAAGTAATATATGATTGGATCAATGTGACTAGAGTTAGATTTTCACTTAAAATAATAGTATTCTCTGCATCAAAGTTGGATCTGTAAAAATTTATGGAATGAATAATCAGTCATTATTTATACGTATTGCATAAGTAGTTCTCCAATCCCATCGATTAATTATCTGAGATGCATGAATATATGTATATGATGAGTTTGAATTTAACCGCTCAATGTTTGTATGACTGTGTTGTTGATCTATTATAACATTTTTCAATCTCAGATTCAATATGTCTCCTTTTAACTTCTTTAGCACTATTCTAAATCAAAATAAGCTTAAGAGTCATAAATTTGTTGATAAAAGTTCTACTTCCAAATTGAAAGGCGGAAAGAAGAAGAAAAAGACTCATAATACTAAGAAATTTGTTGTAACTGACAGTGTGGAAAGCCCAATGGTAAGTGTTTTCATTGCAAAATGTTAGGACACTAGGAGACACATTATCCAATTTTCCTAGCCAAGCAAAAACACAATCCATATTCACTTTCATTTGTCATTGAAACGTGCTTAGCGGTTGTTTCTACCACATCATGGTGTGTAAATGCAAGAGCCACTGATCATATTTGCACTATTTTGTAGGGATTTCAAGAAACGCACAAACTGAATAGAGGTGAAGTTAGTGTTTTTCGGGCTGATGGTTCAGCAGATCAAGCTTTAGCATTAGGAAATATTAGTATTTCATTTGGTAATGGTAGATTTTTAGTTTTACAAGGCGCATTATATGCAGCTGTTGTTTAAAAAGATTTAATTTCAGTTCTTAGAGTTTTGAGATATGGTTATGATGTTAATTTTTCTGATAACGGTTGTGTTATTAGCTATAATAAATATTCTATCTCTGTTGATACATTGATTTATGGTCTTTTTATTATTAATGTCTCTCTCGAACTGAAACAAACCATTGAGCTGAATAATTTTAACCTTTCAAGTAAAAAAAATAATTCTTCTGAATTTAATGAGACGTATTTATGATATTTGTGTCTATGTCAAAAAAATCTAGACACGATTTTAGGGTTGATTTGGGATGAACCTTTAGGTTCATTAAAGGTGTAGGCACTACCAACATGTGAATCCTGTTCAAAAAAAATGACTAAGAGATCTTTTTCCTCAAAAGAAAATAGAGCAAATAACAAATTAGAGTTAATTTATTCTGATTTGTTTGGCCCAATGAACGTTCAAGCGAGAGGTGGTTATGAATATTTCGTGACTTTCATTGATGATTACTCAAAATATGGATATGTTTATTTGTTACACTGTAAATCTGAATTGTAATGTCCTCCCTGTCGTTTTTGAAATTTTCTCATCTTTCTTATTTTAGCTCTTCCATAGTTTGTGTATGTGACTTATGACTCACGAGATGAGTAGTACTAATTCTTGAGGTGTTCGAAAATAATTTGTCATTAGTTAGATTATTAAATTTTAATAAATTTAAGCTTGATCATAGTCAATCTTTGGTCAAGATGACCTCAATTTCGAATGTTAATGTTTTCAATAGGCCCGGAACATACCTTTTAGTCAACTCACATATTTGATTTATTTATATGGGACTCTGAATAAATTTTGAATATATATTAAAAATTTTGAATATTTTAAATAATTAATTTAATTAGTGGTTAGTTAAAAATATTATTTTATTAAAATAAGTAGTGGGTCATACCCACTACTCTCTTATTTTTGGTCATATATAAGATTAGGGTAATAGATTATCAGATTAGAAATTACACCCTCGATTTGTTAGAACAAGGAGAAAAAACAAAGGGAGGAGGCATAGAAGAGAATAAGAAAAAGGGCTTGCACAGTGGGATCGACTTACTGTTGAAGTTAGTTGTTGCTAATGAATTATTTAAGTAAGAAGTTACTAAAAATTAAGCTAATAATTAAAAATTTAGACCAAGTATAGCTTGGCAATTGTGGTTGTCGATTAATGGAGTAGTGAATATATGCCAATAAATAATAGTTAGTTATATTTAAAAGTAAGTTCTTGCATGCAATAAATGAAAGGACACCAGTAATGATGTAAACTGGTAGTATCAACATATTTTTCATATCGTTTTCTTTACTATTTTGACAAACATAGGTTGTATGTCTATGATTCTTAGAGTAAGAATTTATAAAATGGGTGTCATTAGATTTGTACTCTTATGGAGATTATATATGTGAATAGATTTTAACCATTCAAAAGCTTTACGAAAGGGTAAGGTCCTTACAAATCATCTTGCATTTGGATTCTTCTGTTGAGGTAGGTTACAGTTTAATTGGAATTTGGACTCAATTTAATTGTTTGTATGCTCCTAAATTGGATGCTTATTGATTGATCATCGGACATGAATTTGACGATAGTTGGGTTGTTGAAATTTGCATGAATAATTATTAAAAATCTACTTGATGGAATTACCTTATGAATTTAAGTGTAATTATAAATTTAGTACATCGTATTGTATCCTGAGAGATAGTGTAAATTTAATAAAACCTACATAATATAGTTATGGAGGATCGGGTACCATGTCGGTATGGATATGAATATTAATATTATATAATCACAAAGGATCGGGTACCACACAGGTACATGAACTTAGATGGCCCCCTGCAGGTCATGACTAGTTGGAAAAAATTAAATCTGTTAGCATGTGTGCACAAATTAGTGTTGATTTTGAGAGATTGTGTGGTTAATAAGTTGATAACGAACCAATGATGTTCTACTTGCGAGGTTTAAAAGGACATAGTTGTTACTTCTGATATTATTATTAATTTGTGAATATTTACAGTATGGTTGATACTCTTGATGGATATGTGGCTTGTTTGTAAGCACTATTTGGCAGTCATCGGTGTAATTATTTGATTCATTAAATACTTATTATGTATTGTTGCCTTATTATTGCCTGTCTACTTATTATAAAATTTATGTTTTATACATAATATTAAATTGAGTTAGCCTATGATACCTACCAGTAGATAGTGGTTTGTACTGATACTACCCTGTACTCTTCTTTTTTGGGGTGCAAAAAGTGTTCTAGAGCCTCCGACAGGACCTCATCTCTAATGTTCGATAGTTGATCTCGATCCAAGGGTGAGCATTCCATCTTCAGGCTACCATGGGTCATCATATTAATTCTTGTCCATCTTTTAGATAATGAGACATTCTTTATTTTTCTTTATTCTTAGGTATCTCTTTTAGACATAATTCTTGGTTAGAAAATCTTGTATGATAACTTTTGGGTCATGAGGATTTCAATAAGTAGTTTGTTTGATTTTATGCATTAATAATGATTAGATATGGATTCATTATCGTTAAGTTGGTTTTATGATAATCTTGTCTTAATATTGACTAAATGATTGGCAATGGCTTGTGTTAGAAGGTTCTCCCACAGGAAGATTTGTCTGGGTGCCGCTCATGGTTATTTGGATCGTGAAAAAGTTGGTATCAGAGACCCAAGTTCGTCAATCTTGTCATGCAATGACATATCTAGTAGATTCTTGCAAAATGGTATGGAGACGTCTGTACTTTTCTTTGAGAGGTTAAAGGACTCTAGAAAATTCAATTTCTTCTTTCTTTTATTCTATTACTTGATTTTAATTGGTATCTGGAAATCCATATTAGTATCTGACTTTTTTCATTCTTATTCTCATAGATAGTGAGAACACGAGAAAATGAAGTAAGTATTAAGGTGCCTGAAAAAGTTGTTGGGGCTGCGGTCTAAGGTAGAGGACAGGTTAGGAGAGGACATGGTAGATAAAAGAGAGAAGTGCCCACCAGAGGCAGAGATCAGACAATAAGACTAGCTAGGGAGAGTTTAGTATCTCCTCCCCTACATGATGATATACTTGAGATAATAAAGGATATGGAGATACCAATGCAGAATGAGGGGATGCCGATTCATAATGGGGTTGCACTAGTTCAGGGAGGTGCAACTCTAATTTAGATGTCTTCTAATATGATTAAGCAAGTTTTAAGATTTTTGAGTAGGTTGGCAGGAACCAGGACTATGCACCCATTACCCGTAGTTCAGCATTAGAGGATGCAGCATATTACTTCTGTAGCTCCTCGAATAAAAGAGATGTCAGGGTCAGATATTCTTACAATACAGGTAAGGGTTCGGTGATGACTGGAGATGAGAATGATTTGTTTTGCAAGTTTATGAAGATAAAACCTCTTATTTTTTATGTCACTAAGTTTGAGGATGACTATGAGTTTATCATTGATTGTCATTAAAGACTTTAGAAGATGGGTGTAGTTGAAATGTATGGCATGGAATTGGTTATTTTTCAGTTTCACAGAGATTCCACAATATGGTGGAGAGCTTATGTAGAGTGTAGGGATATAGGTTTTCCTATGTTGACTTACACTCAGTTTTACTCAGTGTTTTTATAGAAGTATGTACCTCATACATTGATAGATAGAAATAGGGATGAGTTCACTAATCATAAGCAGGGGAATATGTCAGTTGCGGCCTATGAGGCCAAATTTCATTAATTGTCTCGGTATGCACCTCATTTGCTGAAAATTAAAAAGGAGAGGTCTATCTCTTTATGAAGGGTTCGAATATAGGTTTCTAGATTTTGGCTCTTTAGATGACATCTTTAGGTAAGTCTTCTTAAGAGATGATTGATTTTGTTAAGAAGGTGAGGGGTGTAAGGCAAGAGGGTTATTCAAAGGAAATAGAAAAGAAGGCCCGCAGAGGGGACAATTTTAGTGGTTCTTATTCTCGAGGTTCGAGTTCACTAGGATACCCTGCCCGCCCCATTCAACCAGAGATACAGATATTTGTTGGGGGTCCATCAGAGGCTAGCCAACCATCTTCAAAATTTGGTGGTACCTCACTTTCTTCATCATCTCAGCAACCTACCTTAGATCGTATATATCATGAGTGTGGAAGAGTTGGTCATATCAGGAGGTATTTTCCTACGGCAGCATGGTCAGTCTGTCGAGCAGGAGGCTTCTCGAGCTCTGGTTCCAAGAGGTAGAGGAGGTGGTGGTAATGGTAAAGGTTATCCATATGGTGGTCATAGTGGTCACCAGGCATGTAAGGGTGGTAATTAGCCCCATCGAAGTGCTTCTTAACTTGGCAGAGGGTATACTTAGATTGGTGGTAAGGCTCATATTTGTGCTTTTCTAGCCAAGCGTGAGGTAGAGGCACCAAATGCTATTATTATAGATACTATTCTTGTCTATGATTGGATGGACACAATATTATTTAATCTAGGCTCTACTCTCTCATATATATCATCTAATCTTGCTATAGGATTGGACATGGTGTATGATCTACTTGACTTCCCTATTTATATGTCTACTCCTATTGGTGATTCTATTATTACTGATAGAGTTTATGGTTCTTGTTCTGTTATGTTGGTGAGGCATCAAACTTGGGCAAATTTGGTAATTCTAGACATGGTAGATTTTGGTATAATACTGAAGATGAGTTGTTTGTTTCCATATCATGCTATATTAGACTGTTATGCTAAGACAGTGATTGTGGCTATGTCGGGAATAGATAGACTTGAATGGAAGGGTGATTATAGTCCTTGTATAATGAAACTTATTGCCTTTATACATGCAAACAGGTTAATCAGGAGGGTAGTTTGGCCTTCCTAGCACATCTTTAGGACACTACTATAGAGGTCCTATCTATTAACTTAGTTTCTATGGTGTGTGAGTTTCAAGAGGTGTTTTTTGCAAATTTGCCAGGCATGCCCCTAGATCATGACATGATTTCTTTATTGACCTAGAGCCAGGTACTCGTCCTATTTTTGTTCCACCCTATAAGGTGGCTCCAGCTGAATTGAGAGAGCTAAAGGATTAATTGCGGGATTTGTTGGGTAAAGGATTTATCTATTCTAGTGTTTCTCCATGGGTTGCTCCTGTCTTGTTTGTGAAAAAAGAAGGATGGTAGTCTTCATATATGTATAGACTACAAATAGTTGAACAAGGTTACGATTCATAACAAATATCTTTTTCCTTATATCGATGATTTTTTTGACCAGTTATAGGGTAATAGCTGTATTTTCCAAGATTGATTTGAGGTTTGGGCATCATCAGCTTAAGATTTGACCTGACGATGTTCCTACGACTGTATTTCAAACCAGGTATGGGCACTATGAATTTCTTGTGATGTCTTTTGGGTTGTCTAACACCCCAGCTACTTTTATGAGTTAGATGAATGGAATATTTAAACTGTACTTGGATTCTTTCGTGATTGTCTTTATTGATGACATTTTGATTTATTCTAAGAGCAAAGAGGAACATGAGGATTACTTAAGGATTTTTTGGGGTTTGTTAAAATATAAAATGCTTTATGCAAAGTTTTCTAAGTGTGAATTTTTATGGATTTTGTATCCTTTTTAGGCATGTGGTTTCAAATTAAGGGGTGATGGTAGACCCACTAAAGATTGAAGCAGTTAAGAATTAGACTAGGCCTACTTTAGTGATGAAGGTACAAATTTGTGAAAGGGTTTACTTCTATTGCTACTCATATGACGTGGTTGACTTGGAAAGATGTACCTTTTATTTGGTTTGATGAGTATGAAGAGATCTTTTAAAATCTCAAGACCTTGTTGACTACCGCTCCAATTCTTGCCTTGCCTATAGAGGGTAAGGATTTTATTATTTATTGTGATAGTTTACGTTCTATTTTAGGTGTTATTTTAATGCAGGGAAGAAATGTGATTGCTTATGCTTTGAGGCAATTGAAGCACAGTGAGAAGAATTATCCCACTCGTGATTAAGAGTTGGTTACTATAGTTTTTGCTCTTAAGATATGGAGGCATTACCTGTATGGAGTTTGTTGTAAAGTGTTTACTAATCACTGTAGTTTATAGCATGTGTTTATGCAAAGGGATTTGAATTTAAAAAAAGCGTAGATGGATGAAGTTTCTAAAAGATTATGATATCAGCATTCTCTACCATCCGGGAAAGGCTAATTTGGTAGTTGATGCATTAAGCAGAAAGTCAGCAAGTATGGGTATCTTCGCTTATTTAAATGCTAGAAGTGTCCATTGGCTAGAGAGATTCATACTCTTGAAAACAATTTCATACGACTTGAGGTAGCTAAAAGAGTAGGATTTCTAGCTAGTATAGAAGCATGGTCCATATGTCTAGATCAAATCAAGGCTAAACCTACAAAGATTGAAAATTAAGCAAGATTCGTGATAAGGTTTTGCAGGGTGAGGCCATTCTTGATGGTGAGAGTATGTTGTGAATTAAGAGGAGAGTTTATGTGCCCCGTGTTGATGATTTGATTCTTACTATTCTAGCTGAGGCGCATTATTTAAATACTCTATATAAGGGCATTGCTGGTGGGGTCGAATGAAGCGTGATATAATTGATCTTGTAGCTAAATGCTAGAGTTACCATCAAATAAAGTACGAGCATCAGAAGCCTGGTGGTACTTTTCAAAGGATGCCCATTCCTAAATGAAAATGGGAGAGATAATAGCTATGGATTTCATTGTTGGCCTTCCTAAAACTTTAGGGAAGTATAATTCTATATGGATTATTATGGATAGGTTGACTAAGTCTGCACATTTCATTCCAATTCAGTTGACTTATAATACAGCAAAGTTGGCCAAGATATATCTTAAGGAGATTGTTCGGTTGCATATGGTATCGATTTCTATTACCTCAGATAGGTCTACTTAATTTAAGTCTATTTTTTGGGATAAATTACATGAGAAGTTGGGTACAAGGTTGGACCTTAGTACAACTTTTCCCCTCAGATTGATGGGCAGTCCGAGCAAATGATTCAGGTATTGGAGGATATGCTCTGTATGTATGTAATGGGATTTGAATGTCATTGGAATTAGTTTCTAACTTTGGTCGAATTTGCATAGAATAATAGTTATCATTAGAGTATTGGTATGGCGCCTTTAAGTCCTTATAAAGAAGGAGGCATTGATCTCCCATTGGGTGGTTTGATGCCTTTGAGGTGAGACCATGGGGTACTAACCTGTTGAGAGAGTCATTGGAGAAGGTTAAATTCATTCAATAGAAACTTATAGCAGCTCAAAGCAAGCAAAAGAAGTATGTTGATCGAAAGGTGAGAAATATGTACTTTGTAGAGGGTAAGCAAGTGTTGCTCAAGGTATCACTCATGAAGAGTGTCAAGCATATTTGGAAGTAAGGTAAGCTTAGTCCTAGATATATTATACCATTTGAGATTCTTCAGCGTAAGGGTCGGTGACCTATAGGTTAGCTTTGCCTCCGAGTTTGTCGGGAGTTTGTCGTGTGTTTCATGTATCTCTGTTAAAAATGATTCATGGTGATGGTAACGACATAATTCATTGGGATTCAATCTTGTTAATGAAAACCTCTCTTATGAAGAGGAACTTATTATTATTCTTGATTGAGACGTTCGTAATTTAAAGTCTAAAGAGATTGCATCTATGAAGGTCTAGTGGAAGAATCGTTCTATTTAGGAGGCCACTTTGGGAGACCGAGCAGACATGCGTAGAAAGTATCTGCATCTTTTTGTTGATTCAGGTAATTCTTTATTTCCCCTTCTTGTCTATTGTTTGCCCATTCAGGATGAAGGGTTGTTTCATTGGTATCTGATGTAACAACCCTCCCGGTCATTTGTGAAATTTTCTCATCTTTTCTATTTTAGTTCTCTCTAGATAGTTTGTGTATGTAAATTATGACTCACGAGATGAGTAGTACCAATTCTTGAGGTGTTCAAAAGTAAGTCATCAGTTGGATTGTTGAATTTTAATAAATTTAAGCTTGATCATGGTCAATCTTTGATCAAGACGAGCTCGATTTGGTATGTTAATATTTTTAATAGGTCCGAAATATACTTTTTAGTTAACTTACATATTTAATTTATTTCTATGGGACTCTAAAATAAATTTTGAGAATATATTAAAAGTTTTAGATATTTTGAATAATTAATTTAATCGGTGGTTAATGAAAAAATATTACTTTTTAAAATTAGTAATAGGCCATACCCACTACTCCCTTATTTTTGGTCATATATGAGATTAGGTAATAGATTATCAAACTAAAAATTATACACTCAATTTATTAGAATATAGAGAAATAGAAAAGAGAGGAGGCGCAGCAGAAAAGAAAAGAAAAGAAAAGAAAAAGGGTGTGCACAGTGGGAATCAACTTACTGTTGAGGTTAGTTGTTGCTAATAAATTTTTTAAGTAAGAAGTTACGAATTGAGCCAATAATTGGCAATTTTGACTAAGTATAACTTGGCAAGGTTAATGGAGTAGTGATTATGAGCCAATGATTGGCAGTAGTAGTTAGGCATATATAAAAGTAGGTTCTTGCATGTAATACTAAAAAGACATCAGTAATGATGTAAAGTGACGGCATCAACATATTTTGCATACCATTTTCTTCACTATTTTGAAAAACTTAGATTTTATGTCTTGATTCTTAGAGTAAGAATTTATAAAATAGGTGTCAGTAGATTTGTACATATATGGGGATTATATATGTGAATAGATTTTAACCATTCGTAAACTTTATGGAATGGCAAGGCTCTTGCAAATTAGGCTGCATTAGAATTCTTCGATTGAGGTAGATTACAGTTTAATTAGAGTTTAGACTCGATTTAATTATGTGTATGCACCTGAATTAGATGTTTGTTGATTGATCTTCAAACATACTCGAATTTGATGAATTTGGGTTGTTAAAATTTGTACAAATAATTATTAAAAATCAACTTTATGGGATTACCTTATGATTTCAAGTGTACTTATAAATTTAGTACATCATATTGTGTCCTAGGAGATAGTGTGAATTTAAAAAAACACACATAATATGGTTATAGAGGATTGGGTACCACGCCAGTATGAATATGGATATTGATATTACGTAATCATGGAGGATTAGGTACTACGCCTGTAATACCCCAGAAAATTTTTCGTTGAAATTTTGTGCGTAAATATGTTGGGTTCTATATTCTAGAATGAATTATAAATTTTTCGTGTGGAATGTCTTATATTATGACTCACCATTGCATAGAGTATCAAATAAGCTTTCCAACGATATGTGGATCATCCAAGACGGACACCCGAGCAACGAGTTATGAACATTCCGATCGAACCATGAATAGTAGTGAACAGTACAACGTGCAGGAAAAAGTACTGAGGCCTGGCGTATTTTTACTCCAACTTTAAACGATCATAAATCCTTGTACATAATGATCTGGGTGATCTACTATATATCAACGGAAATTTCTGCGAGTCTTCTTGAAATTCGTTTCATCCAATTTGTCTATCGGAGCAAAAAGTAATGGTCGATCTACTTCAGCCTATCAAAAATGAATTTTTGGGTCAACTTCAAATGATAATAACTCCTCGTAAACAATTATCTAGGTAAGATACTATATATCAATAGAAAGATATGAGAGTCCTCTTTCTAATGAAATTGGTTTTATCCAATTTCGATAACGGAGTAAAACGTTATGGTTGATCTACTTTAGACTATCAAAACAGTCTACCAAAGGACATATTCGAGAATTATTTGATTTTTAGGGGCGTTTTGGTCAATCCCCCTCACCCAAAATCTATCCAAACCCTATATAAAAGCCTATTAGAAGCATTATATTTTATATTTCATCAAATTCCCTCAAAAAGAAAACCCTAAGCTCCAACATCCAACTTCAAGAACCTCCAAAGTTCACCATAAATTCTGCAAATTTATTCAAGATTCCAAGTTCCTAGTTCAAGAACCTCCAAAGTTCACCATTAATTCTGAAAATTTATTCAAGATTCCAAGTTCCTAGTTTAATAACTCCAAGAACCATCATTCAAAGGCACGATTAACATCTCAAAAATGAGTATCGATCTAAAGTTCATCATGCAAGGTATGTGGGGTTTTTCAACAGGAACTCTCTTTCGTTCTTGTGCCCAAAAATAATTTTCTTTACAAAGGCATGATTTTTATTTGATTTTTATGAATTTGAAGCATGAACCCATATCTTATGATGATTATTATGAAATCTTGATGTTTATGATTTTGAAAGATGAATTTACATGTGTGGAGATATAAAGCATGAATCTTGAATGATATTTATCATGATTTTGATATTTGGGTCATGAATCCCCATTGAAAATTGTGTTTTTTTGAGAAAGTGTGTGTTATAAGCACGTTGATGTTGAATATTTGAGATATTTTGAATGATTTGACCTTTTGGTCTTAATGGAGTTGTTTTGAACTCGAGTGTGAAAAAAATCAACAACGTGGTTGATTTTGATAAATGGGAAGCATGATGGCTCCCGATGTATATTTATATATTACTGAAATTATTTTGTTGTGGATTGTCTTTGAAATGATCTGAGCTAAGTCTGGGAGAAATTTTTAGCACCGAGTGGGAGGTATAAAGCGACCTTACTTCCCTAGAACTACGTGCCCCCGTAGGAGTGAGCCTGAGGCTGATTTATATAGTGATCACTAGTTTGTGTGGATTTGATATCAATATTCCTACTCCGATGGCAAGGATAGGATGGCTCTCTCCAACGTGGGTTGTATATTGGATTCCATGAAGCTCACATGGTTTATGTCGGTTATAGGATCTCCCAGTGTGTGTGTGTTTCCTTGTGTCTATGGTGAATGGTGAAGTGATTTGAAAGTGGAATTGTGAAAGTTATTCTTTCGAAAGATTTAAATGATATTTACATTATGAGAATTGATATTCTTGATGAACTAAAAGTGATTGACAAATTATATGATGACTCACATGTATTATTGTACTTATTTCATCCTCTCATGATTATGATGATTTTCTTCGGGCTATGTGAGTCTTTCACACATCGTGCATATTTTTTATAAATATTTATTTCTTTCAGAAGTCTATCGTGCTTAAAGTGTCTCTCTCTGCTATTGATTCGTGCTTTCCTCTTTCAAAAATATGCCTCTATTGATTGTTGGACCCGAGTGGTCAAGTTTCAGTTTCCAGGTGCATCCGTGTTTGAGTGGTCTGAAAATTCTGTGTCACCCAAGAGTCATTTTATCTCTTACCTCAAAGCTAGAAAGCTTATTTCGAAGGGGTGTATTTACCATTTGGTTAGAGTCAAAAACACTAAGTTTGAGACTCCAAATCTCTAATCTATTAACGTCGTCAATGAGTTTTCTGATGTCTTTTCGGATGATCTCCTAGGGATACCTCCTGATAGAGAGAGAGTTCAGGATTGATTTTCTTCCCGATACTCAGTCCATTTCTATTCCTCCTTACCATATGGCCCCTGCAGAACTTAAGGAGTTGAAAGAGCAGCTCAAAGATCTACTAGATAAGGGTTTTATAAGGCCCAGTGCTTCTCTTTGGGGTGCTCCTGTGTTGTTTGTGAGAAAGAAAGATAGCTCTTTGCATATGTGCATTGATTACCGTCAACTGAATAAAGTCACCATAAAAAATAAGTACCCCCTTCCAAGAATAGATGATTTGTTTGACCAATTGCAAGGTGCAAGTTATTTCTCAAAGATAGACCTTCGTTTCGACTATCATCAAATCAAAGTTAGGGAGTGTGACATCCTGAAAACTATTTTCCGAACTCGTTATGGCCATTTTGAGTTTCTTGTTATGTCTTTCGGGTTAACTAATGCCCCAGCAACTTTTATGGACCTCATGAATCGAGTGTTCAGACCATATCTGGATATGGTTGTCATAGTGTTCATCGATGATATACTGGTGTACTCCCGTAGTGAGGATGAATATTCTGATCATCTCCGAACTGTCTTGCAAACCCTTAGAGATCACAAGTTGCTTGCCAAGATCAGCAAGTGTGAGTTTTGGCTAAGGTCAGTTGCTTTTATGGGTCATATCATTTCTTCCGAGGGTATTAGAGTTGATCCCCAAAAGACTGAAGCTATTAGAAATTGGCCTAGACCTATTTCTCTGACTGATATCCAAAGTTTCTTGGGTTTACCTAGCTATTACTGCTGTTTTTTTTAGGGTTTCTCCTCTATAGCGTCTCCTATAACTCGGTTGACCCAAAATAAAGTGAAGTTCTTATGGTCTGAATCTTATGAGAAGAGTTTTCAGGAGTTGAAGACTCGACTCACTTTAGCCCTTGTTTTGACTTTACCTGATAGTGTCGATGGTTTTGTGGTGTATTGTGATGCTTCGAGAGTTGGGTTGGGTAGCGTATTGATGCAGAAGGGTAAGGAGATAGCTTATGCTTCTAGACAGTTGAAACCCCATAAGGAAAATTACCCCACCCATGACCTTGAGTTGGCTGCTGTTGTGTTTGCTTTCAAAATCTGGAGACACTATTTGTATGGTGTCCATGTTGATGTTTTCACTTATCATAAGAGTCTGCAGTATGTGTTTACCCAAAGAGAATTGAATCTTAGGCAAGACGATAGTTAGAATTATTAAAGGACTATGATATGAGTGTGTTGTACCATCCGGGCAAGGCCAATGTTATAGCGGATGCCCTAAGTAGAGTGTCCATGGGTAGTGTTTCGCATGTGGTAGAAGGTAAGAAAGAGTCGGCTCGTGATGTACATTATTTGGCTAGATTGGAGGTTGTTCGACTCTGCTGAAGGTAGTATAGGGGTTCAGAGTAGTTCCGAATCCTCCTTGGTTTCGGAAGTGAAGGAAAAGCAATACTTAGATGCTAGTTTGGTCAGACTAAAGGAGTCAGTCAAGGACCAAAAAGCAGAGGTTTTCTCCCAAGGAGAAGATGGTGTGTTGAGATTGTAGGGTAGATTATGTGTCCCAAATGTTGATGATCTAAGACAGAGGATTATGGCTGAAGCGCACGGGGCGCGATATTCTATTCGTCCTGGTGCCACCAAGATGTACCGAGACTTGCGGTAAATCTATTGGTGGAGTGGCATGAAGAAAGATATAGCAGCGTTTGTAGCTAAGTGTGCAACATGCCAACAGGTTAAGGTTGAACACCAAAGACCTGGTGATATGATGCAAGAGTTTAGTATTCCCACTTGGAAGTGGGAAGAGATAAATATGGACTTCGTGATTGGTTTACCTGCTTCCCGATGCCATCATGATTCTATTTGGGTTGTGGTTGATAGGTTGACTAAGTCTGCTCATTTCTTGCCTGTTCATACTTTATATACTGCTGAGGAATACGCTAGATTGTATATCCGAGAGCTAGTCAGACTGCATGGAGTTCCCTTGTCTATCATTTCGGATAGGGGTACTCAGTTCACATTGCAATTTTGGAAAGCTTTTCAGAAGGGTCTTGGTACCCAAGTGCTTTTGAGTTCTGCTTTTCATTTGCAGACCGATGGTCAGGCTGAGCGAACCATCCAGACCTTAGAGGATATGTTGAGAGCTTATGCACTTGACTTTAAGGGAAGTTGGGATGATCATTTACCATTGATAGAGTTTGCTTACAATAACAGTTTCCACTCTAGTATTGGCATGGCTCCGTTTGAAGCATTATATGGGAGAAAGTGTAGATTACCCATAAGTTGGTTCGAGGTGGGTAAAGCGGCTGTGAGTGGTCCTGATTCGGTATTTGAGGCTATAGAAAAAGTTAAATTGATTAGGAAAAGGTTGAAACTTGTGCAGAGTAGTCAGAAGTCATATGCGGATATTAGAAGGAGAGACCTTGAGTTTGAAGTTGGTGACCTAGTGTATCTGAAAATTTCACCCATGAGGTGGGTGAAGAATTCTAAAAGAAGGGGAAGCTTAGTCCCCGTTATGTTGGTCCTTACAAAATTCTTAGCCGTGTTGGTAAGGTAGCTTATGAGGTCGAGTTGCCTTCCGAGTTGTCCTCTGTTCATCCAATATTCCATGTCTCCATGCTTAGAAAGCATATTAGCGATGTTGTGGTAGTAGATTCCTCTGTGAGTGCTGACATTTAAGAAAATCTTTATTTTGATGAGATTCCTGTTGAGATTCTTGATTTCAGTGTCTAAAGACTAAGGAACAAAGAAGTTCCCTTGGTCAAGGTGTTGTGGCGAAACCAATTTGTTGAAGGTGCAACTTGGGAAGCTGAGGCGGATATGCGATCCAAGTACCCACACCTATTTTTTGCGAACTCCGACCAAGCCAAAGGCACCGTTCTTTCCTATATCATGCACTTTTGATAAAAGTTGCAGTAGTTCAGCTGCCATTTATTATGTGTTCAGCTGTAGTTTCTTGAATTTATGCATTCTATGTTGCATTCGAAGTGAGAAACGATGTGCTGATGAGTCTAACGAATGGTTTCAGCTGTATGCTCTATTCCCTATCTAATCTTGGCATGTCTAGCGTCATTCGAGGATGAATGTTTCTAAGGGGAGGATGATGTAATACACCAGGAAATTTTTTGTTGAAATTTTGTGCGTAAACGTGTTGGGTTCTATCTTCTAGAATGAATTATAAATTTTCCGTGCGGAATGTCTTAGATTATGACTCACCATTGCGTAGATTATCAAATAAGATTTCCAACGATATGTGGATCATCCATAACGGACACCCGAACGAAGAGTTATGAACATTCCGATCGAACAGTGAATAGTAGTGAACAGTAAAACGTGCAGGAAAAAGTTCTGAGGCCTGGCGTATTTTGGCTCCAACTTTAAACGATCATAACTACTTGTACATAATGATCTGGGTGATATATTATATATCAATGGAAAGATCTGCGAGTCTTCTTTCCAATGAAATTGGTTTCATACAATTTTTCTATCGGAGCAAAAGGTTATGGTCAATCTACTTCAGCCTATCAAAAGTAAATTTTTGGGTCAACTTCAAATGATCATAACTCCTCGTACACAATTATCTGAGTGAGATACTATATATCAACGGAAATATATTAGAGTCCTCTTTCTAATGAAACTGGTTTCATCCAATTTAGATATCAGAGTAAAATGTTATGGTTGATCTACTTTAGACTATCAAAACAGTCTATCGAAGGACAGATTCGAGAATTATTTGATTTTTAGGGGCGTTTTGGTCAATCCCCCTCACCCAAAATCTATCCAAACCCTATATAAAAGCCTAGTAGAAGCATTATATTTTATATTTCATCAAATTCCCTCAAAAAGAAAACCCTAAGCTCCATCATCCAACTTCAAGAACCTCCAAAGTTCACCATAAATTCTGCAAATTTATTCAAGATTCCAAGTTCCTAGTTCAAGAACCTCCAAAGTTCACCATTAATTCTGAAAATTTATTCAAGATTCCAAGTTCCTAGTTTAATAACTCCAAGAACCATCATTCAAAGGTACGATTAACATCTCAAAAATGAGTATCGATCTAAAGTTCATCATGCAAGGTATGTGGGGTTTTTCAACAAGAACTCTCTTTCGTTCTTGTGCCCAAAAGTAATTTTCTTTACAAAGGCATGATTTTTATTTGATTTTTACAAATTTGAAGCATGAACCCATATCTTATGATGATTATTATGAAATCTTGATGTTTATGATTTTGAAAGATGAATTTACATGTGTGGAGATATAAAGCATGAATCTTGAACGATATTTATCATGATTTTGATATTTGGGTCATGAATCCCCATTGAAAATTATGTTTTTTTGAGAAAGTGTGTGTTATAAGCACGTTGATGTTGAATATTTGAGATATTTTGAATGATTTGACCTTTTGGTTTTAATGGAGTTGTTTTGAACTCGAGTGTGAAAAAAATCAACAACGTGGTTGATTTTGATAAATGGGAAGCATGATGGCTCCCGATGTATATTTATATATTACTGAAATTATTTTGTTGTGGATTGTCTTTGAAATGACCACATCTTTGGATGTGGGCTGCATTTTCTTTGAATATAGGTTCAGGTGCTCAGTTTTAGGTTTGACTGTGATTCTTCGGGCACGCTGTTCTACATCCTCTGTTGTGGTGAGTCCTCATGTTCCGAGGATATGATGTCTGATGTTGGTTTCACGGAATTGTTTACGTTTGATAACTGAGTATGAGTCAGTTGGGGCATGTCTCAATGGCTCGCTGGTTTTATTGATTTTCTTAGAGGCTTGTCAGACTAGTATAGATGTTGGGGGTTGGCTAATAAGTCGTATTTTTTTATCTTTCTGAAATTCTTTTATTCTTGGATGATGATTACTCTGTTGATATTTGAGGGTTATTTATGGAAACCCCATTGATTTATGTTGAACTAAATGAAAATGGCTCAAAGGATTAGCTTGGGGCTACTCATAGCCTCAAGCACCGTGTGACGCTTTTGGACCTATTTTCTGGGGCGTTACAACGCCGGTACAGTACATGGACTTAGATTTTCCCCTACAGGCATGACTAGTTGGGAAAAAATTAGTCCCTTAGCATGTGTGTACAAATTAGAGTTGATTTTGAGAGGTTATGTGGTTAATAAGTTGATAACGATCCAATGGTGTTCCAATTGCGGGTTTAGAAGGACGTAGTTGTTACTTATGGTATTATTATTGATTCTATGAATATTTATTGTATGGTTGATACTCTTGATGGATACGTGGCTTATTTGTAAACATTGTTTGGCTGTCATCGATGTAATTGTTCATTCATTGAATACTTGTTATATGTTGCTACCTGTCTACTTGTTATTTGATTTATGTTGTATACATGATATTAAATTGATTTGGCATATGATACCTACCAGTACAAAATTATTTGTACTGATATTACCATGTACTCTTCATTTATTGAGTGCAGAAAGTGTTCTGGAGTCTTAGACACAACCCGATCTCTAGCGTTTGATAGCAGATCTCTATCCAAGGGTGAGCACTTCATCTCCAAGCTACCATGGGTCTTCATATTAGCTCTTTTCCATCTTTTGTGAAATGAGACATTCTTTATTTTTCTTTATTTTTGGATATCTCTTTTAGACATTATTTTTGCTTAGAATCTCTTACACGATGACTTTCGTGTCTTGGAGATTTTAATAAGTAGTTTATTTGCTTTTCTATATTAATAATGATTAGATTTAGATTCATTTAGTTAAGTTGGTTTTATGATAATTTTATCTTAATGTTGATTAAATTATTAGTAATGGTTTGGGTTAGATGGCTCTCCCACGGGAACATTAGTGTGGGTGTCACTTATGGCCATTTGGGTTGTGACATAAATGCTCCGAAAAAATTTAAAGAATTTAAGACAAAAATGAAGAAACAACATAATGAATATTTCAAGTCCCTACGATATAATCATGTGGTAAATACCTCTTTAATGAGTTCATTAGTTACTTATCAGAATAAGGAATTATGTCTTAGATGTTTGCACCTAGAACTCCACATAAGATGGTACAGCAGAAAAAAGAAACATGACTTTTGTAGAAATAGTTAGATCTATGTTGAGTTACTCTAATTTTCCTTCTTCATTTTGGGGTTATGCACTAGAAACTGTAACTTATATTTTGAACTTAGTTCCATTCAAGTCGATACCTGTGACATCCATAGAACTATGGATGGGGCATAAACCTAGTCTGAAATAAGTTTGGATTTGGGTAAGTCTAGTATATGTGCTGAAAGAAAAGGCAGAAAAGTTAAACCTTGATCAGAAGTATGTATTTTTATTGGGTACCTTAAAGGAATGGAAGGTGGTCTATGATGTGACATGTGATGTGCCATGTTTTCATGGCACTTTTAGTGCTTAAAACCAAGAAATATGTAAGTAATAAGGCCTATTTTGGGGGATATGATGTATTTTTGTGTCTATTTTATAGGAAACTAGGTTCTTGGAGCTAAACAGATAAAAAGAAGTTGAAAGGTGAATTTTAGGTCGCGTATGTTGGCACCTACTTGGCATAGGTGCAACCTACTTGGCGTAGGTGTCAGAAGACAAAGTCCAGAGAATCTGTAGTTGCAAAAATTGGTCTGCTACCTACATCCTGCTACCTACTGGCCGTAGATGCACTACGGCCCATGAGTGGCACTGTAGGTGGCCACCGACTCAACTTTCCCATCTTGCTTTGGTTTGGATTTTTAGGATTTCCTTGTAACCTATAAATACTCTTTTGATGTTTGTATCTATTTTATGCCCTTGGGGCTAGTTAATGCTAGTTTACACACTCATACTATTCACAAATATATATTGATTTCAAGATTGACTTTTGATCTTGGAATTCTCTTAATCGTTAGTTTAGTTACGTAATTAAATCAACACTTTGGGGTTTTTTCGTCAATTATTGTGAGATTAATTATATGCATTTTTATTGAATTCCTAAGATTGTTTCGCAATGATGAGAGGCTAATTTTCTTAGCTAGGGTTGTGTAAACCCTGGTAGATTAACGAAGTAGGGGAAGTATGAGATTTAAATAGATCCTTATTGTTATATGTATTATGATCTTCTTCATATTAATTGCTTTATTAGTGGTGGCTAACTCTAAGAACTTGCCTGTATTTGAGATCGTCTTGACCAGAGAGATCAACATTGGAAAAAGAAGATTGCAATAATGATTCAAGGCTATCAACCTTGGTCTAATAACTCGATACCCACTAGGTGATGGCTAAATTGGGATACAGGACAAGAGTTTGTAAGGTGACACCCTTAGACTCACAAGGTAAAGGGTAAGATTCACCAATTTATTCACAAGACGGTTGGTGATACCTATCTTGTCAGATTTTGCATGCATAGCAGTGCAATATTTGAATTAAGCACGATAAACCTACGGTGTTAGAAAGCCAGGGGGAACATAGTCCTAGTATTCATGTCAAATAGTTTACAATCAAAAGCATTCACAACTAGTTACTTGTTGTTGCTTGATTGAAAATGTCCCTATTTACTTTCTGCACTGTCTGGCTATTTCAGCAAGTTTGATAGATATATCTGGCTTATTCCCTATGGGATTGACCCCAACCTAGTTGGGATACTATATTTGACTTTGATCATTTTATACTTTTTGGAGGAGTGTTTTGGGCGACATCAAATTTTGACATCGTTGCCGGGGAATACAAATACAAATTGGTTTCTTAGAGTTGTTGAAGCTTTTAGGTTTTATATTTTTATATTTTGCTACTCTTCTTGATGTGACATCTTTACAAGAGAAAGTATGGAATGGTGAGGATTCTTTTTTTATAATCCTTATCCTTTTGATAAAGTGCATTATTGTAGGAGTGTGAGATGTGGGAGAACAATAAGAGCATGATAGACACGTTGACACTCCTCGCAAAAGTCAAACATGAGTTCAGTCAAAAGGTTTATAGGTTTGTCTTTGATATTCACAATTTAAAAGAAGATTTAAATGCAATGGTTGATATGTATAACGTCCAACAACTTAGTTATAAGTTGTGTAAGGCAAAATTCTTATAAGCCAAATTGAGGAGTTAAAATTGGAGAATTCATCACTTGGTCACACTTTTATGGATGTTGTCACTATTTAGAAGAGTACACTTGAGTTATGTGAGGATGTAAATAATAGTGTAATCCATGAGTTGGGATGTATTGGACCTCATTCTAATCATTTTTCCACGTAATGTTTAGATAGTAAGAGATTAATCAAACCATCCAAGTCTATATAAGAGTGTAAAGAGGAGGAAAAAATATGTCTATATTCTTGAATTTGTTGTGCCAAAGTTGAAAATTACATTCCTTACTTAAGGGCCAAGAATTTCAATATGACACATCTATTTCTTGGTTCCTTTATTTTTATACCTCATCCACTTGAGCATAGTAGAGAATTTGAGAAAAAAATAAGGGTGTAATCATAGGTTAAAAGTGGAAAGAAAAATTAGAGGCCAACTCTTTGGCTATATTAATGAAGTCTGAGTAATCAAGGTACCCGCATCGTGTCGTGACGTTAAATCATGCGCTGCTTGGGAGGCAACCCAAGGTATAGTATTATTTTTGCATTTTTGCTAAGTGTATTAGTGTGATTGACGTCAGATCTACACATCTAAGGTGTCACAGGTATGTTCCTAATTCTCTTGTTTGGTAGCAGCATAATACATTTGGGATAATGCATATTTTAAGTTGAGGGTGGGGCTACTTGTGGGTCTGGATGCCCTTTGGGGTTTTTGTTGTCGTGCCTCTTTTCCCCAAAGTTTTTTCTTAGTAGATCCAACAAGTTTAGGATGTATTGCATTTTATTTCATGATTGTTTTTGTTTAACTGGCAGGAAAATAAATACCTAAGGGCAGTTGATGTATTTTACAGTGATTTTGCTTAAATGTGTTGGAAAAATATTACTCCTCCAAAAAAATTATTTTTGAACTATGTTATGTGTATAAATATGTGACCACTGTGAATCTCTTTATGGCATTAGGATTAGGGTCATAATAATCATAGCTATCATTTGCAAGACCAAATAAGTACTAGTTTGTTATGCAATCCTATGTCATTTGTATATGACATGCTTACTTTATTTCCTTTGTGTGTTGAATCCAGAACTTGCCCAGTTAGTCTTGTATAGATTGTAGGATGGTAGGTTAGGAAAAGATCATAGGCCGTTCTTGAACTTAGTCCACATTTAGCCTAAATAACCTCCCAAATGTGAATAAGTATCCTTTGATCCCGATTTTCAGCCTGATAGACTATTTTTCTTGTTTTCACCTTTCACCTTCCCATTTTAGTTACAATAAACCTATTTTGGCCATGTTCCTCCTAGGACATTGTGCACCTCAACTCAAGTAAATCATCTAAGTTGAGGGTGGTTATCATAGGAGTGTGTGATTTAAAGTGGGTATAAAGAAGTGTATAAATAGGAGAAAGAAAGTAGGACTGGGTGTTGTAAAGAAAAAAATAAAAAATAATAAATAATAAAATAGAAGAAACCACACCCAATTTGAATGAGCAATAAAAGAATAAAAAGGGAGAAATAAGGGTGGAATAAAAGAAAATTGGTTAATAAGTAGAACCTAACGTAATTGTACTGCCAAGGAGGATTAGTTACTAAATTTCCAAATATACCTTACCATCCCCAAAGCTTGCAGTACAAGCAGAGTAAAATCCTATAGTGGTCCTAACTCTACTATCTAAAAACTAAGGTAAAGAAAATAAGGGCAAGCCTATAGTATTCTATACATATTGTTGGAACTTTTTTATGAGTGTAAGTGTCTCGTGATTATCCCACCTTTGACATGTATGATTGTACTGGATGAGTGAGACTTCTTTGTTATGAGGGTGCATGGCCGGTGTTGCTAGCTGCTTATCTGTACGGGTAGTGTAACTTGTATATATGCTTAATTATGTGTTGATAATGTAATATCGTAACTTGATTCCCTTGTGTCACGTTGTTGGGTTGCATTAATTCAGATGGCAGATTTTGAAGTGTTAAAATTGGAAGGGGTGATTTCTAGAGCTTAAATTGAATTTGACTGTCATAAGTGTCTTAGGTTTCTCTTGGTTAAGCATCGTTGTGTTATTTTATTATTTTTTATTTCCTGGGGAAATGAAAACGTCTAAGTTGAGGGTGTTGATATATCATGGTTTCATGGAACATTAGATGCTTAAACCAAAGAAATATGCAAGTACTTAGGCCTATGTCAGGGGATATGATGTGTTTTTATGTCTATTTTGCAGGAAACTAGGTTCTTGTAGCTAACAGAATAAAAGAAGTTGATAGCTGAATTTTAGGTCACCTACTTGGCATAGGTGCCCTCTATTGGGCGTAGGTGATAGGGCGTAGTTGTCAAAAGATAAAGTCCAAAGAATATGAAGTTGCAAAAATTGATTTGCTACCTACGGCCTGCCACCTACTGGTTGTAGTTGCCACCTACGGTCCGTAAGTGGCACCATAGGTGACCACCGACTCAACTTTCCCAGTTCTCTTTGGTTTGGGTTTGTAGGGTTTTCTTATAATCTTTAAATACTCTTTTGATGTTTTTTAGCTAGTTTATACCCTTGGAGGCTAGTTAATGCTAGTTTATGCACTTATACTATTCACAAACATATATTGATTTCAGGATTGATTTTTGATCTTGAAATTCTCTTGTTCTTGGTTTTTGGTTACATAATTAATTTGAGGCTTTGGTTTTCCTTCATAAATTATTGTGAGATTAATTATATGCATTATTTATTGAATTCTATGGATTGTTTTTACAACTATAAGCGGCTAATTCACTTAGCTAGGATTATGCGAAACTTGGTGAATTAACAAAGTAAGAGAAGTGTGAAATTCGTTTAGATCATTATTGTTGCATGTATTATGATCTTCTTCAGTTTAATTTCTTTCGTAGTGGTGGCCAACTCTATGAACTTGCATGTAATTGAGATCATCTTCACAAGATAGATCAAAATTGGGAAAAGCAAATTACGACAGTGATTCGAGGCTATCAACCCTCATCTAATAACTTAAGACCCACAAGGTGACAGTTAAACTGGGATTCAGGATAAGGTTTAGTAAGGAGACACCTTCATACTCACAAGGTAAAGGGTGAGATTCACCAATTTGTTTACAAGAAAGCTAGTGATACCTATCTTATTAGATTTTGCATGTGTAGCAGTTAGATAGTTGGATTGAGCATGATAAAACTAAGGAGTTAGAAAGCCAGGAAGAATATAGTCCTAGTGTCCATTTTAGATTGTTTACAACCAAAAGCATTCATAACTAGTTACTTGTTACTGCTTAATACAAAATCCCCCATTTACTCTTCCGCACTGCCTGGCTGTTTCAACAAGTTAGATAGATATATCAGGCCTATTCTCAGTGGGGTCGACTCTAACCTAGTTGGGTTACTATATTTGACTTCCATTGCTTTATACTTCTTAGAGGTGAAGTTTTGGATGAAATCACCATTATTCATGGCACTTTTAATGCTTAAAATTGGAAACTATGCAAGTATTTAGGCTCGTTTTGGTAGATATGATGTATCTTTGTGTTGTGTTTTGCAAGAAATTAGATTTTTCAACTTAACATAAAGAAAAGGAGTCAAGATATGCAAAAAATCCTACCTACAAGGCTACTGTTGTGGCGTAGTAAAACCTATGTGGCGTGGTAGCATAGGATCAAATTCAAAGAAACTGCAAAAATGAAAATTTTTTGTCACCTATGATGGCATCATATGTGGCACCTACGGCCCGTAGGTACCACCTATGGCGCCATCATATGTAGAGGAAATTGAAGATCAGAAAAGATGCTAAGATTTAGAATTTCCGACACCTATGAAGGGCCACCTCTGTGGCGTAGGTGCCACCTACGTCCCGTAAGTGGCGTCATAGGTAGCCACCAACTCAAGTTTCCTATTTCGTTCTGATTTAGATTTTTAGAATTTTTATGTACTCTATAAATACTCTTATGATGTTATTAGTAAGTTTACGAACTCATACTATTCACAAACATATTTTGATTCCAAGATTGACTTTTGATCTTGAGATTCTTGTGTTCTTGAATTTTAGTTGATTAATTAATTTGAGACTTTGAGTTTTCATCGTCTATTATTGTGAGATTGATTTTATGCTTTTCTTATGGAATTTCTTGGATTGTTTCACAACGATGAGTGCCTAATTTCCTTAGCTAGGATTGTGGGAACACTAATGGGATAACGAAGTAGGGGAAGTGTGAGATCTTTCTAGATCATTGTTGTTGCATGTATTGTGATTTTCTTTGCTTTGATTGCTTTCGTAACCTGTATTCGATACTAACTCGAGAGAGAGGTAGAGATTGGTATTTTCTTGTAGTGAAAGAAACTGTAAATGATGTGCCTACTTAAGAAGAATCATTCGTGAATCAAATATACAGGAAAAAAAATACTCTTTCCTTCATTAGTTCTCTTCTTCAACAATTCTCTACCTAAATATTGGCTTTCTTTCTTTCTGAATTTCTAGGCAATTATTTTGTGCAACTCCAAACTTTCAGCCACGAGTGCATGTGTTTGGAAGTATTGTGGAATCTTGGTGAGCTACCAGCTACAATGATTTCCACTACAGTCAAGCCGAAATCACATTTAAAGTTGTGAATTTTCATGACACAGTGTTTGTAATAAGTTGTACTATTTTTTTTATTTTTGTCCATTATCAATGTTGTGGGTTTTTTTTCCAGCAGTTATAACATTTCTACATTTTAATAAATCAAGAACTTTATTCCACGAAATTATGAATAATATTTTAAATATGACAATTAATTAATAATGCACTTGTAAAATATTTAGAAATATTACCAAGAGAATTTTGAGTAGTCGACTAGTACTTGGAAGAGGAAGAGCAAGCAATGATACTTGAGCAAGAGAGGAAGAGTAGGGTAGATTTTATGGAGAACAAAAAAAGCATGCTGATTTATGGAGAAAAAGAATAAGAGCACGTTGATTTTATGGAGAAAGAGAGTAGTTGCTTTTATGCATAGAGAAACAACTAGCTAGCTCTTTTCGTAAATAAATTAGCATGTTTAAAAGAGTCTAAATAGGATTAGGATTAAGATTCTGACATAATCACACAATTCTAGACATATTAAAAGAGAATTTTTTATAAAAATAAATGCATAATTCAGATTCAGATCCTCATTAAGTGTAAATAAATGACAGTGTCCTTCTATGTCCCACTTCTTCAAACCATAGATTAAAGCGAAAGAAGTCACTTCTGATAGTGTTTATTCTACTAGGAGTTGTTGTGATAATTATTTTTAAAACATTGGCATTTATGTGGTTGAAGTAAAGAAAAGAAGAAAATGTTCTAGTCCAAGCTGATTTGTTGGCAACAAGGGGAAGAAGCTCACGCAATGAAATAATACAAGCTACCAACGATTTTAGTGAGAGAGTTTCATTAGTTTGGAGAGTTTTGATTCTATTCACAAAGGAATTCTCAGATATGGAACTATCAAGGCAAAATAACCTTCTGGACCCCTGTACTATGTTGGTTTTGTAAGTTGGACACTTCTACTTACATGTTTGTCATTTGAACCCCTGAACCCACTAAAAAACAACATTTTGTATCCTTTGACCGTTGACTTTATCTATGTGGCATTGAAATGGCTAACTAGGACTAGGAGAGTGTAGTCACTCGCCTGGGGTGCGAGTAGGTGCCAATTTTTGACCAATTTTATATGAAAATAATTTTAAAAAATAAAAATAATATTAAAATTTAAAAAAAATAAAAAAAGGATCTGCCTTTTTTCCCTCCATCTTTTTAATTAAAAAATATTTTTAAAAATAATAAATTTAAAAAAAATAATGAAAAACCCCTCCCCCCATTAAGCTTCAGCCACCAACACCCCACCCCAGCCCTTATTCAGCCACCTACACCCCACCTCAGCTCCCATTCAGCCACCCCTACCCCACCCCTCTCCCCCCACACCGACCATCACCATTAACGCTGGCAAGCACCACTGCAATGCCCCCGACAATACCTCACCCAAAAATTCTTTTCATCTTTAAATAAATCATCACACACTACACCAGTGACTATTGAATTTCTTTTTCTTCAACCAATTCACAAAAATTTCTTAATTTCTTTTTCTTCAATCAATTCACAAACATTTTAAGCATTCCCAACATTGAATTTAACCAATTCACAAAAATATTCACATTGAATTTCAATAATTTCCAACATTCGTGAATTACCCAAATCACAAGAAATCCCAAGAAAAATAAAAATTAAATCTTTGCTTTGAATTTCAAGAATTTTCAACTTTCTTGAATTACCCAAATCACAAAAAATCCACAAAAATTGAGTTTTTACTTTGAATTTCAAGAATTTCAAACTTTCTTCGATTATCCAAATCACAAAGAGTCCAAAGAAAGCATAAAAATTGAGTCTTTATATTGAATTTCAAGTTGCTTGAATCACCCAAATCACAAAAATCTCCAAAAATCTCTTCTTTCCATACTTCTTAAATTCTTCACCCCTTACTTTTTAATTTTTCCGTAGAGCAAGAAGAATAAGAAGATGAAGATGATAAAGGAAAAGAAGAATGAGAAAAGGAGGAAGAAGAATAAGAAAAAAAACGAAATAGAGAAAGAAAGAACGAACTGGAAAGGGGAAGAGAGAGAAAGAACTGGAAAAGAAAGAAAAAAGGGAAAGAGCGAGAAGGGGGTTATTTATTTATTTATTTATTTATTTTAATATTTAATATTTTGTATATATAAAATGATATGGCAGCTGACGTGGCAGCTGATATGGGCGAGTGTGGTACACTCACTGAAAAAGTGTTTAAAATATTATTTTTTTAGTGAGTTTAAGGGTCCAAATAATAAACATGTAAGTAGAAGTGTCCAACTTACAAAACTGACATAATACAGGAGTCCAGAAGGTCATTTTACCAACTATCAATGCCTTTAAAATGTTCAACCTGTAAATAGAAGGTGCTTTCAAGAGTTTCAAAACAGAATGTGAAGTTCTTTGCAACCTTCGTCATAGGAATCTCACCAAAGTTAGTAGTAGTTGCTCCAACCTAGCTTGATTTTAAGGGTTTAGTGCTTGAGTACATGCCTAATGGGGGCCTTGAAAAGAGGTTTTATCACATAACTACTTCTTGGATATCCTGCAAAGATTAAGTATAATGATATACTGCTGTATATTTTATGAAAAATACCTTCTTAACGAATACTAGTATAGAAATTCACCAAAAGTTTGAGGCATGTCAGACGTTGTCCTTAAGGATATTTCACCCGATATTAATGCATCCCTCAGGATTCAAGAAGCTCTTCTAGTATAAACTAAGAAAAAGAATCTAACAAAGATTTAACCAAAGAAAATTCATCATACTAATAGAATGGAAGAAAGGAACCAAAAGAAAAAGAGCTGAAAATATATAAGAGGAAATTTTCTTTCTCTCTAAAGGGTCTATAAAGGTTGTAAAATAGTCGTTAGGAGGTTAATACTTATAATGACAATAAAGAAAATTTTTAATTGACCAAAGTTAATGATCTGGATAACAAAAACCAATAAAACCTATTCAATGTAGGGAAATTAATGTTAGACATAAGACTATTCAAAATTAGAGCCCACAATTATAATTTTAGACATCAATAAAAATAATTTTTTTTAGATATCTCATTAATTTTTTCAACAATCCCCTATATATCTCAAAAGGAATAATAAGGAATAGAACAAAATAAGAAGTTTTGTTGGGTTTTCCACATATGAGTACCCTATATATCTCAAAAGGAATAATAAGGAATAGAACAAAATAAGAAGTTTTGTTGGGTTTTCCACATATGAGTAAAATGCGTCGAATATGTGTCTCATAGAGTATGAATCAGATCTAGATAAAATTAAATTAAATTTATAGAAAATTGGTGAGTACAGAATTTCTATAAATCAAGAATTCTTTTGTAAATCCATAATCTTATTCTTTCACATTATACTCGCGTAATCTTTTCTATCAAATAACACATATAATAAATCATGATTATAATATTCATTTCTCATAAAATATTTTTTTTACCCAACTTTCTCTGATAATCACATAAAATCCAAATAGGTTTTAATTTTGGAACAAGTACCAGCTCAGTTAATGCCAATATATATAAGTTTAGAAGAATGTTTCATTCTAAGAATTGGAGTAGTTCAAGAATCACCAACATAAATAAATTATTCTTCTTTTTGCAACTTGAGTGTAGAACACATTTCTTTAGTTAGCACAAATGCACCCTACAACACGAAATTCTAACACTCAATCTCTCACATTGGTCACAAGATTCGTTTGTTAAATGATCATAATAATTTATATCATCCGCTTACTCAAATTTATTTTTACTTAATGAGATTATCGTTTCTCCAAATATTCTTTTATGTTGAGGGGAATGTTGTTTCAATTTAACATACATAAATCTATTAAAATATAGACATATAGTATCGTCACTATCACGATCCGAATCAGGGCCTAGTCGTGATGAGTATCTCAAATCCACCATGGGTCGGAGACCACCCCCTTATCCTAATCACCTGAGCACAATAAAGATCAAAGAAAAATTACAATCAATCTAAATAAAAATATTTTTATAAAACCACAGGAGAGAATACGAAACAAACACAATGACCAACAACTCTCATACTTGTCCACAAAGCCTATAAAATTAGAATACCAAATTAGGTCGGGACATGCCCCCGACCATGACAATGGAACTCTTCAACTCCCAAAATCTGGAAGAAAAAACTAAGAAAATGGCAAAGATTTTTGGAAGATGGAGGCTCACCACTTTCCACAACAACTCAACGGACAACCGCACCACCTAACGTTGCACAGGGATAATAGAAAAGTCTTTTAACCCTACATCATAAAACTATGTAACATCCTAGGACCGTCAGTGGGATAAGCATGGCATGAAACTCAGGGAAAGTGATAAAATAATGTCATGTTCAAAATCAGTTAAACAACATGCACATATTCAAATATATATATATATATATATATATGTATATAAGATTCTGGGATAGGGTAAAGGTCATGAACATGAGAGTTTAAAATCATTAAATTAAACTGTGTAGCTCTACCCATCCCAAGAGCACTCACGAGCTCTATAGGTCTAGCTTCCCCTGCAGAAAAGGCCTCAGCGCGTGTTAGTTGCATGAATCGAGGAAATCTGAGAGAGGGCCAAAGACACCAAGGCACCAATCATCCCAAAATATATAATCTATGAACTTTACACACAGTCATAAAGACCTCATGCCGATAAATATGGTTTCTAATATTGGTCCTCCCCTGGACCTCCATCTTTACGGTGAGCTACACAACCTCTTTAAAGCTTGAATTAAAATATTTGTACATAATCTCAATCGTTAACCAAGGAGTCATTAATTAAGGATTTACCATTTGGTATCGTCATATCAATAATGCTTGCAAGCTAATCCAATAATGACATTCCAATCCAATTCACCAATTTGACTCCCAAGTTCAATTTTTAAATTCAAGCCATGGCCACCATGGCCTTTCAAATTTGTTTTTATCTATTTACCTTTTAATACAATGCAACTATTTCATAAGTGAGTTAAATCATACAAATTTCATATTTAAAATCAAAGTCATGAAAGGTGGGTTGAGGTTAATGGCAATTCCAAATGAAAAATCCATAAATTTGGGGAAACCTATGTCCCCCATTCCAACTGATTTGACTATGCACTCATTCAGTCCTAAAAATCATCAGTTAAAGCATAACCAAAATATTTAAACCATGGAAAACATAATTCAAGTAATAATTATCAAGAATCCTCAACCTAATTTCAATCCCAACCATTAAAACCATATGAATAAGGATTAACATATGCCATTATAAAAAAAATAAAGTTGAAGAAAGAGAGACTTGTCTGAAACACCAAGAAATTTGGAGAGAAACCATAAATTGGAGCCTAGATGTTTAATCTCTTGAGAACCCTAGATCTGTCTTGCTTTGGGGAGTTTAAGATGAGTAGAGTAAATTTGATTTGATTAACTGATGATAAAGGGACCCTAGGAGTGTTTTAAGTTGTGGATAAAGTGTAAAGGAAGATAAAAGACCAAAAATACCTTAATGAAAATGTGTAGGAAAAATAGTTTCCAGTCGTCATGGGTCAGACAATGACTCGTGAGGTCTAACCACGAGTCATTATCTAGACTCGTGACCTGAGCTTCAAAAGCCTGGGGCCTTGCTGTTATGACCACAAGTCATTCATCATGACTCATTGCCAGATGTCACGACTCGTGATGTCGATTCGTGATCAGGGCAGAAACCTTGGGCCATCTCATGGGTGAGACCACCAATCTTACCCTATGACTCATGATGAGAAATAATGACTCATCACCTGAGTCATAGTTTAGGCAGTGTGATCAATACTCAAAATTTTTAGAGTCTAAAACTTGGGTTATTACATTACCTTCCCCCCCTTCTCAGGATCATTCATCCCCGAATGGGAAGTTAGGGAACCCTTGGCACAATAATAAAAAAAATACAACAAAAACCCAAAATAATTCAAAATGAACCAAGAGGGAAATGAAAATCATACCACAAACATTTTCATCCAACTTGGAGAACAAGAACGGGTATTTAACTTTCATATCATCTGTAGCTTACCATTTAGCTTCTTTCACCTTTTTATTTCTCCAAAGCACCTTTCTCATGTAGCTAACTTATAAATGTCCTTCACCAATCCTATATTCTTATCGTCCACGTGAGATAATCTCCCCATAGATAACCAGCTAAGAGCATTATCAATAACATTAGATTTACCTTGATGGTCGTGAAGGCTCATGTCATAATCCTTAAGAAATTTATGTCACCGCCTCTGTCTGAGATTCAATTCCTTCTGCATAAACACGTACTTCAAGCTCTTATGATCCAAATATATATCCACATACACCCCATACAAATAATGAAACCAACTCTTTAAAGCAAAAACCACAGCTGTCAACTCCAAGTCGTGAGTCAGATAGTTCCTCTCATGAACCTTAAGCTGCCTTGAAGTATAAGTCGCAACCATACCATGTTGTATCAAAACACAACCAAATCCCAAACAGGATGCATCATAAAAGGTGGGTTTAGTTTAATTCCAATTCAAAACCAAAAAAACATAAATTTAGGGAAACTCATTTCCCCAATTCCAATCGATTTAACTATGCACCCATTTAGCCCTAAAATTCATTAATTAAAGTATAACCAAAACATTTAACCATGGGAAATATAATTCATCCCCAATCAAATAAACCATGCACCACTCAGCCCCAAAAATCATCAATTAAGGCATAACCAAAACATTTAAATCATGGGAAACATACTTCAAGTAATAATCATTGAGAATCCTCAATTAAATTCTAATCCCAACCATTAAAACCACATGAATAAGGATCAACATTTGTCATTATAAAAAATTAAAGTTTAGGGAGGAGAGACATGCCTGAAACACCAAGGAATTTGGAGAGAAACTATAAATTGGAGCCAAGATGTTTAATCCCTAGAAGCCCTAGCTTTGTCTTGGTTTGGGGAGTTTAAGATAAGTGAAGTGAATTTGATTTGATTAACTGGCAATAAAGGGACCCTGGGAGTATTTTTAAGTTATGGGTAAAGTATAAATAAAGAAAAAAGACCAAAAAGTCTTTAATGACAATGTGCAAGAAAAATAGGTGCCAGTCATCACAAGTCAGGTAACGACTAGTGAGGTCTGACGACGAGTCATTAACTGGACTCATAACCTGAGACTCAAAATCCTAGGACCTCACTATTATGAACATGAGTCATTCTTCATGACTCATTTCCATATGTCACGACTCGTGACATATATTCATAGTTAGGGCAGAAACCTCAGGGCATCTCATTGGTGAGACTATGATTCTTACCCTACTCATCACCTGAGTTGTATGCGGGCAGTATGGTCAACACTTAAAATATTCAGAGTCCAAAACCTAGGGTATTACATTACCCCTCCCCCGGGATCATTCATTCCCAATGAGAAGTTAGGACACTCTTGGCCCCAAAATAATTCAAAACAAAACAAGAGGGAAACGAAACTCATGCCTCAAATATTTTCATCCAACCTGGAGAACAAAAACGGGTATTTAGACTTTATATAATCTTCATCTTTCCATGTAGATTCTTTCACCTTTTGATTTCTCCAAAGCACCTTTACCATGTAGCTAACCTATGAATATCCTTCACTAATCCTCTCTTCTCCTCGTCCATGTGAGATAATCTCTCCATAGATAACCTACTAAGAGCACTAGCAATAACATTAGTTTTACCTAGATGTTAATAAAGGCTCATGTCATAATCCCTAATCAATTCAAGTCACCATCTTTGTCTGAGATTTATATCCTTCTGCGTAAACAAGTACTACAAACTCTTATGATCAGAATAGATATCTATATACATCCCGTACAAATAATGGCACCAGCTCTTTAAAGCAAAAACCACAGCCTCCAACTCTAAGTCATAACTGGAATAGTTCCTCTCATGAACCTTAAACTACCTGAAAGCATAAGCCACAACCTTACCATGTTTCATCAAGACACAACCCAATCCTATACGGGATATCATAGTATACAACAAACCCTTCAGTAACCTCGGGCAGGGTTAAAATAGGATAAGAAGTTAACTTATCCTTCAACTTCTCAAAACTACCTTCACAAGCATCGAACCATAAAAACTTAACTTTTTTCTGAGTTAACTTTGTCAATGGAGCAGCAATAGATAAAAAACTCTCCATAAATCTCCTATAATACATAACCATGCCCAAGAAGCTTCTAATGTTGGCTAGAGTTGTGGGTCTCGACCATTTCTTAACTATCTTAACTTTCTGTGGATCAACCTTGATCACCTCTCTAGAAACAACACGCCTAAGAAAGGTCATAATATTTAGCCAAAACACACACTTAGAAAATTTAGCATACATCTTTTGATCCTTAGGAGTCTTCAACACAATTTGGAGGTGCTTGGCATAATCCTTCTCACACCTAGAGTACATCAGGATACCATCAATAAAGACAATAACAAATAAATATAGGAACTATCTAAACACCCAATTCATAAGATCCATAAAAGTAGTTGGAGAAATATTTAACCCAAATGACATAACAAGGAACTCATAATGGTCATACCAGGTTCAAAAAGCAGTCTTGAGAATATCAACCTCTCTAATTTTCAGCTGATGATAACCCAAATAAAGTTCAATCTTAGAGAAACATCTATCACCCTGAAGCTTATCAAAAATATCATCAATCCTAGGAAGAGGGTACTTATTTTTCATGGTTACCTTATTCAACTAATGATAGTCTATACACATCCGAAAGGTACCCATCTTTGTTTTGCTTGATAAGTACAGGAGCACCCCACGGATAAATACTAGGACAAAGGAAACCCATATCAAGAAGATCTATTACCTGCTCTTTTAGATCCTTTATCTCGGTTGGAGCCTTCTTATAAGGAGGAATAGAAATGGGATGGGTATCTGGTAGAAGATTAATCCCAAAGTCTATTTGCCTATTGGAAAAATTTCCTAACAGATCAATCAGAAAAACTTCAGGAAAATAATTAACCATGTGTATAGATTGTAAGGAAGAACCACCAAAATTAGAATTCTTAACTCAAACTATATTAAGTACCTTGGTTTTTGAACCTTAGAAAATTTTCTAAAATTCTGGTCACTGGATCCAATACGAATATGGGTACGAGCCGTATGTTGGGGTATGGATGATAAAGTTTGTTGTATGTTGATCAGTATTGGTTGGTAGGATAGATTTTGGTTACTATAATGGATATGACTTAAGGGTATGAGTCGTATTGGTGGGTATAGATCAATTGGTTCTTTTACTTAACCTTAAACTTGGTAACTTAAGTTAGATCTGAGTACAAGTGGCTCACTAGGAGCCGTAAGTCGGGATACAAGTCATACCTAAAACTCGTATGGTGGACAATGTTCAAACCTTCTGTGATTCTATCTTACTAGGGATACGGGTGAAGGGTACGGATCATATACTGTCAATACAGCTTGGGTAGGATGAGTCGTACCTGGTTAGTGTTAGGTCCAAAGGTTCAATCTAGTATATGAGTGGAGGGTACCAATCATATCAGAAAGTATGACTCGTGAGGGTCAGTCATACCCCTGTGATGGGGTTTTGTGCAATTTAAGTGGGGGGATTTTGGACATTTTCCCACTTATCCTAATAAGGTCCCACAACCTCTAACTCTCTTGGGAGGCTATTTACCCTATTGTTCTATTTATTAACACTTTAGTAACTTTTCCTAAACACTCTATAATTCTCTCAAAAGCATTTTGGCAAGAAGGCTAGCATTTCAACTAGAGGACTAATTTAGAGATTTTGTTGGTGTTTTCTCTCCATCTATTTTTTCAATTAAGGCAGGTTCTCTTCCCTTATTGTTAGTTCCAACTAAAGGCATGGTTTATACAATGTTTTTATAATTTCATTGTTGTGTGATTTTGGGGTTTTATAAAAATATTTGGGTTTTAGTTATAAATTTTGTGTTATGATTTTTTCATATTTTAATTATGCTTTTGTATGCATTAATGGTGGTTTTGGATAATTGGTTGCATGGTAATGGTTCTTTGGTTTTGGAAATACTATGCCCCCAATGTGTTTGATAAAATGCCTTTAACAATGTTTTCACTGTAATATTGATTTTTCAATGGAACTTATGTATGGTTTAAACATGGTAATAGAACCCTAAATGATATGAATGGTTTAAATGTTTTAAATGAATTGGAAAATCCTTAGTGGCCATAGTTTTGGTTAATTGGAAATCATTAAGGTACATGGAATCCCTGAAACCTATATATGGTTGGCTATGGATAAATCTTACAAGTATTGTCGGTATGATGAAACCACTATTAATGGACTTGGTTAATAAATGGTTAATGTATTGGTTGGTTACTTGTTAATGGTTTTTAATTAGGCAATAATAGAGGGTTGTGTAGCAAAGCCGTGGAAGGTGAAGGTCCCAAAAGGACCAAAATTGGAAAATCATATTTGCTGATGTAAGGTTGGTATTTATGAATGTTTGCATGATGTCATACTATATTTTGGGGGATGTACTAGTCATCCCAGGTTTTCTTCCCTAGTTGTGCGGATTTATGCACTGGGCCCTTTCAGTAGAGGGAGCTGAATCCATATAGCCCGTGGGTGGTTTAGGACGACAAAGCTACATAGTCCAGGTAAAGGTTTTAATGGCATGCTAAACTCAGTTCCTGTTCCCATCATTGATATATATATATATATATATATGTATGTATGTATGGTTTGTGTGCATATAGATGGTTTTACTTGTTTTATAAATGGCATTATTTTATTCTTATTCTAAGTTCATGCTAGTGATCACTCGCTAACCCATCTTTAGGTAGCTGTATACCCACGCTATGCAGGAACTTGCCTTTCTACTCTTCCTTTATAGTGTTTGACTCAGGGACAACTTTTGGATTAAAGTGGTGAGCTTTCATCATTCTGAAAGGCTCCATTTCATGTTATGGATATTTTTAAAACATCTTAATTTATTTTTGGATATTGGTTTTGGCTATGGTTTGGGGCATGTCCCAATCAGATATTCTTACTCTTTTGGTTAGAGACTTTATGGTACTGTTATGGGTTGAAATAGGAGGGATTGTACTGGTGTCGGCCTTAATATTGGCACTAGAATTGGCACTGACATCATTGGACATAATTTCTCACTGTTCTAATGTATTTTATTTTGGGATTAATTATATTATATTTTGGAACTTATTTGGTTATGGCCTAGTTTATGGCCCTTGGTTTGGTATTAATTTGGCTTGGTTGTTCGGTTGGTATGGTTAGGTGTGACAAGATTACTTGGTAGGGTTGGTCTAGGAATAAACTTATCCCAAAGATAGTCCCTGTCCAGTTATGCTATCTTGTATTTGATCGGTACTCAGCCGCTCAAAGTATGTTAATGATGGTTGGGTTGGGTAACAGGGGGTAGTCCCCAATCTTGGTTGTACTTGGGATGCCTATTATGACAAGGCCCCCTATCAGGTCGGGTTAATTTGGTATCAGAGCTTTAGGTTCATGGTTAATTGGGAGTCCACAAAATTGTATCGAGTAGAGTCTATTTTAGGGGTGTGTAGTGCACCACACTCATAAGAGAGAGGCTACAAGGCATTTAGGAATGTTTCACTTTCTTGGTATTCTATTTTCAAGTTTGAAGTATCAGTCCAGGAATATTCTCTAATCCTTGTCTGTTCATCTTTCAGAACATTCCACGACGATCTAGAACACAAGAAAATTCTTCTATCCTATATGGGGATAATGTTGAAGGGGTACATTCTATGTTTGGGGTTCATCTTCGATCTCACGATCCTATCCCTGATAGTTTTGGAATTTCTCTATTTGCTACTATTACTCCTCAAGGCGAGGTGACTAATGCATAATTTTGTTAGTATATTCATACTATTGCTCAGATGATCATTCCTCAGGCTGAGCGGGGTGTGATTGGTGCTTTGTCTATGAGGCCACAAGGGTTGGCCAATTTATGAAAATAGGTCCTCTCACTTTTTTTAGAGTGAAGGTGGAGGATGATCCACAGGGCTTCTTGGATGAAATGGAAATAATATTTTGGGTGATGCAGGCTACTAATATGGAAGGTATTAACTTTGCAACTTATCAGCTTAAAAAGGATATTGCGTACCAATGGTATAAAGAGTGGGATAGGGATAGAGTAGATGTGGAGAATTCATCCTTATGGGATTTTTTGCTAGATCATTTCTTTCCTCAAGAGCTGAGAGAAGAAAAAATAAAGGAGTTTCTGAACCTCAAGCAGGGGAAGATGTCTGTCAAGGAATATGCCCTTGAAGTTTCATTAGTTGTCGAGGTGAGCTCCTGATTTGGTGGCTGACATGATAAAGTTCGCTTCTGGGTTGAATCAAGATTTGATATTAGAAAGCTTGATTGCCTTCCTGATTATAGATATTAAAATTTCTAAGTTGACCATTCATATGCAACAGGTAGAGGATGAGAAGGGAAAATAGGCAGAGTTCAAAGATCGATAGGGTAAGAAGAGCAGGTTTTTTATTAGGAAGGTGCTCAGTTGCAGGGTGGATGGGATGGCGGAAAATGGCAGAGAAAGAAATGAGGTGTTCAAGATCCTTCTCTACTGCTAGTGCTCCTTACCTGAAGCAGTCAGGTGATAGGTATCATCAAGGGGGTGATAATTTTTTAGCACAGGGTGCCCAATCTCAGGTGAGTGGGGGTCAGTCAGTTTTCTCATACCCTCCTTGTTGGTTTTGCGGTTGCCCTCATTGGGTTTATTACGATGAAGGGGGAAAATGCTTCAGCTATGGCCAGGCAGGCCATTGGATCAAATATTGTCAAGTTAATAAGGTTGCTACGGGAGCAAATAAGGTACTGTTGGCTTTATCTTCTGCTCCTGCGCCGGTGGTACCGCATCTACTTCTATTACTACTCCTGGTTCTAGTATTACCCAGAACAAGTTATATGTTTTGGCGTACTGATAGGAATCTGAGGCATCACCTGATGTTGTTAGTAGTACATTACAACTCTTTTCTCGTGAGGTGTATTGTCTGCTTGATCTGGGGTCCACTCTTTCTTATGTGACCCTATTTGTGGTTGTATGTATTGGTTTTGATCCTGAGGTTATTTCGGATCCTTTTTCCATTTCTACCCTGTTAGGTGACTCAATTATTTCTAAGAAAATGGCCACTATTTCTGCAGACCTCACACCAACCACTAGTTTTTTTAACTACATTAATTGTTGCGGTAGGCTGTGGAGTTCCTAATTTCAAGATGTTAAACTGGGTTTTTACTATATTTTGCAATGTCGCAACCTGGGATGATAAGGCAGTGAACTGGTCCACCTCCAATACACCTGCAATTCTTTTTGTGGCACTTCTAGCATCTGAATTCCATTTGAGATTTCCATGTGCTATCCGATTCAACAATGTGTACAGTTTATCATAAGTCAATTCCAGCGGTTGACCACCTGCAGCTAATTTTAGCAAAATGTTTGTATTGTGATCAAGAGCTTACAAAAAAAGTGTGAGCAAGTACCTTATTAGACTGTTGGTGATGTGGATAATCTCGAAAAAGAACCTTGAAGCATTCCCAAACATGATAAAGGTTTTCATCTGGCTTCTGTTTGAAGCTCACTATCTCACTGCAAAGTCCTACAGTCTTACCAGATGGAAAAAATCTGATGAGGAACTTTCTAGTTAAGCCGTCCCATGATGTGATTGAATTTTTTGGCTCCGCATTCAACCACCTTTTAGTTTCCCCCAACAGTAAATGGGGAAAAAGTGTCAGACTCATATAATTTGTATTCACACCATTCAGAATGAATGTATGAGTAAGCTCAATGAAATTCTGCAAGTGGACTTTTGGATCCTTATGTGAAAGCACTACAAACTATCCACTGTTGGTCTTTGAATTGGGGAAGTCAAGTTCGTCGGAAGTGGGACTGCCACTTCCCTAACTGTCTTGTGTGCTTGTTATTCTGTAGCTATTATTGTAGGATTCTCTTGGTCTTCTTGGATTTGAGGAATTCGGGGGAGAAAGATTTCTTCTCTACTGCATTGATAGAAAAGTTGCTCGGGTTTGGGGTCTGATTCAACCAACTCCCAATCCCTTGCCAACTTACTACTTTAAAAACTTATTTCCTATAAAAACAAAACAAAGACCAAGAATAAAAACACCAAATAAATCTAAAAGTAAAACTAAAATAAATAGTTTCCAAAATACAAGTCCCTGGCAACGGTGTCAAACACTTGACAGTGCCCAAGCGGACACGCAAGTGTACGTGGTCTACCAAGTAGTAAAGTAGCCTTCAACAAGTCAAGTATCAATCCCACAGAGACTTGATATAACAATGATTCAATTCTAGTTCACAATTCAGATTCAATTGGTGCAAGAGTAACTAAAAGAAAGTTTGGAAATTTGTAATTGCTATTAAAGTAAACAATGTGTAAAGTCAAGATCTTAAAACAATCAATGGAGTAAAGCCCAGGGTTAAAGCACTGTGAATAATCATACTATGTTATTGAACTTCATTTGTTAACTTGCTTATCTTGGTTGTTGATTCATAGGGTTAATTGCATGATCATGGTCTCCCAACCTCTAATCATTTACCTAAGTTGGACCTTACAACTACATCATTGAGTGGGGATGAAATAATCCAATTAAGTTCTTTGAGCTATCATCCTATATGTGAATCAAGTAAGGCATCTAAGTACATCCCTGTCCTAGACACTAATCTGAATTCCTTATTTCATAAAAGAATACAAACTATACTTTGTTCATCTCTATGTTCTATCCCCTATTCCCTCTCCCGAGAACAAAAGGTAGACAATTGATGTATTCTAAGGGTAGCTAATCCTTAAAATAGTTAAATCAAAGATGAACACACATCCAATAATGATAAGAAATTTAAACAAACTTAATTCAAAATAATAGTACTTATGTTCTTGGATTCAACCCTGAAAAGAGGGTTCTTAGCCATGTATAGTAATAATCGTAATTACAAGGTTGTAACTAACGACTAATAACATGTATGAACTAAATTAAAATAATAAAAACCTAAAGATAAAGTTATAGCAGCCCTTTGATCTCCAAAATATGTCCAGAGATAATTAAAAACATGTATGATGATGTATTTATAGCAAAGGGGTAATCCAAATCCGTGTTGGACAAGGATTCAGCGTGTAAGTTAGGCCTGGAATAGAGTGGGTGCCGCGGGCTCCATTGCACTGCTTTGGAGGGGGCATCACGGGCTCCATTACACCGAAATAGAGCCCATGTTGTAGGCAAATTGTGTGTACTCACTGGAATTATTATCTATAATATTTTCTAAGGCATGGAGGCATTGGAATGGAGAGGGCGACGCACCCAAATCATGGGCAAGCACTAGAATTTGCTTCCCAAATTTTGGTTAAGTCTTTCTCATCCCATCTTTTGTACCTTGTATTGTGGTGTATTTCCAATGGATTTCCAGCATTTATATCATCATTATATCACTTTATTCATCTTACAAAGCTTCCTACAAAATAAAACCATATGAATTAGAGACAATCACAACACAATATACATGACGATGAATCAAAACAAAAGCTAAGACTAGGCTAATTCGCATTGATTTTTAACTTTATGTTTCAACTCTTAATTAAATTGAATCTTGCACATTACCAACAAGTTATTCCACTCATAATTACATATTAAAACCATAAGTAACTCCTTAAAGACAGTAGAATCCAACGGGATCAACTAGATAAGCACATAGCTCAAGCTAGTAATGCTAGAATTCTCGCATGAACTCTAAATGACTTAATTAAGCACAAACTTGTTTGAAAATACTTCAACCCTTGTAAACACATGCTTGAACATTTATTTGAATATTTATCTCATTATCAACCCATATAGCATATGAATCATCCTCAAAACAAGGCTAACAAGAGGATTATGAATCAATATAGATTTTTTACTGGTCTTCCTCAGTCTCGAAACTAATTTGATTCAGTTTGGGTCATCATGGATAGGATAACTAAGTCTGCTTACTTTTTGCTAGTGAGGACTACCTTTTCAGTAGAGGATTATGTAAAAGTTATTTATTTGGGAGATTGTAAAGCTGCATGGGGTACCTATTTCAATTATTTCAGATTGTGGTATGCAGTTTATATCTCATTTCTGGCAGTCTTTCCAGAAAGTATTGGGAACTAAAGTTAATATGAGTACTGTTTTTCATCCGCGGTCGGATGGACAAGTAGAGAGAACTATTCAGACATTGGAGGATATGCTTTGGGCTTATGTAATTAATTATAGTGGCAATTGGGTCGAGCATATACCTTTGGTAGAGTTTGCTTACAATAATAGCTATCATTCTAGTATTGGTATGGCTCCTTAGATACATTATATGGTAGGAGGTGTAGATCTCTTATTGGTTGGTTTAATCTTGGAAAGGTGGATATGTTTGGTCCCGACTTGGTTTACCAAGCTATAAAGAAGGTGATGCTTATTTGGGATAGGCTTAAGGCTATTCAAAGTCACCAAAAGTCCTATGCAGATTTTAGGCATAGAGAGTTGGAGTTTAAGGTTGGGGATAAGGTTTTCCTCAAGGTATCTCCCATAAAGGGAATAGCGCGGTTCAGTAAAAAGGAGAAGCTCAGTCCTTGGTATGTTAGTCCTTACGAAATTCAGTGGAGGGTTGGTAATGTTGCTTACAAGTTAGAGTTACCTTCTAGCTTGAGTTTGGTTCATTCGGTATTTCAATCTCCATGTTGAGGAAGTATCTTGGTGATCCTCCTTCTATTGTGCCTTTAGAGGAGTTAGGTATTTTGGACTCTCTATCTTATGAAGAAGACCCGATTAAGATCTTAGATAGGCAGGCTCATCAGTTGTGGATCAAGTATATGGCTTCGGTTAAGGTTCTATGGTGGAATCATAAGGTGGAAAAAGCTACTTGGGAAGTGGAGGAGGACATAAAGTTCAAGTATTCGCATCTATTTTCTACTCTTGAGATTCGTATGGAAGGTATGTGTCTTTAACACATCTTTATTTTCTAAGTTTGTTAAAGGAAATATTAATATCTTTGCCTCTGTGTTTTCAAACCTTTTTAAGGATTGGAAACATATTTGATAATGCAAATGACTCGTACGTGTGGTTACCCCTACCTTGTCCATCATTTGGGGATGAATGTTTCTAGTGGGGGAGACTGAAACACCCTATTTCTAGACCATAGAAAATTTCTTGGAATTCTGGTCTTTGGACCTAATATAACTCATGGGTACAAGCCTTTTGTTGGGGCACGTATAGTATGGTCCAGTTATATGCTGACATGTATTGGTTGGTGGGATGAATTTTGGTTACTAGAATAGATACGAGTTGGGGTTACAATTCATATTGGAGGGTATGAATTGTTTAGTTCCTTTACTTAACCTTAAACTTGATAACTTAAGTTGGATTTGAGTATTAGTGTCTCGCCAGGAGCTATAAGCCAGGATATGAGTCGTACCCAGGACTCGTATGGTGGACGGTGGTTAAACTTTCTATGATTTTATCTTTCCAGGGATACGGGTAAAGGCTACGATTGTATGATATCAATATGACTTGGATGGTATGAGTCGTACACTAGATAGTGTTGGGTCTAAAAGTTGAGGCTAGGATACGAGTGAAGGGTACCAATCGTATCGAAAGGTACAACTCGTAAGGGTCAATCGTACCCCTGTGATGGGGTTTTGTGCAATTTAAGTAAGGGCATTTTGTACATTTTCCCAGTTATTCTAATAAGGTCCCACGGTTTCTAAATCTATTGGGAGGCTATTTACCCTATTGTTCTATTCATTAACACTTAGAAACTCTTCCTAACACTGTATAATCCTCTTAAAAGCTTTTAGACAAGAAGGCTAGGGTTTCAACTAGAGGACTAATTTGGGGATCTTGTTAGTGGTTTCTCTCTATCTATTTTGTCAATTAATTCATGTTCTCTTCCCTCATTTTTAGTTCCAACTAAAGGCATGGTTTTATACAATGTTTTTATGATTTCGTTATTATATGATTTTGAGTTTTTTTAAATATATTTGGGAGTTTTGGCAATAAATGCTTGGTTATAGTTTTCTCATGTTTTAATTATGATTTTGTATGCATTAATTGTGATTTTGGATAATTGGCTGCATGAGAATGATTCTTTGGTAATGGACTTCGGTTTTGGAAATACTATGCCTCAAATGTGTTTGATAAAATGTCTTTAACAATGTTTTCACTGTAATATTGATTTTTCAATGGAACTTATGTGTGGTTTAAACTTGGTAATGGAACCCTAAATGGTATGAATGGTTTAAATATTTTTAAATGTATTGGAAAGGCCATGGTGGCATGGTTTTGGTTAATTGGAAATTATGAAGGGTACATGGAATCCCTTACACCTATATATGGTTGGCTATGGATAGATCTTGCAAGTATTATTGGTATAATGATACTATTATTTATGGCCTTGGTTAATAAATGGCTAATTGATTGGTTGGTGGCTTGGTAATGATTTTTAATTGGGCAATAATGGCAGAGTGTGTAGTAAAGTCATGGAAGGTGGAGGTCTCGAGGGGACCAAGATTGGAAACTCATATTTGCTGATGTGAGGTTGGTCTCGGTGACCGTGTGCATAATTTCATACTATATTTTTGGGGATGTACTAGTCATCCCAGGTTTTCTTCCCTGGTCGTGCGGCTTCACGCACTGGGGCCCTTTCAGCAGGGGGAGTTGAACCCATATAGCCTGTGGGTGGTTTAGGATGGCAAAGCTACATAGCCCAGGTAAAGGTTTTAATGGCATGCTAAACCTGGTTCCCTTTCCCAGTGTGTGTATATATATGTATGGTTTGTATGTATATGGATGGTTTTACTTGGTTTTATAGATGGCATTATTTTATCCTTATCATGAGTTCATGCTAGCAATCATTATCATGAGTTCATGCTAGTAATCACTCTCTAACCCATCTTCGTGCGGTTGTATATCTATGTTTTGCAGGAATCGGTCGTTCTACTCCTATTGCATAGTGATTGACTCGGGGATAGCTGTTGGATTAAAGTGGTGATCTTCCATCTTTCCGAAAGGCTTTATTTCATGTTATGGATATTTTTAGGCATATTAATTTATTTCTGGATATTGGTTTCGTCTATGGTTGGGGGCATGTCCCAACTGGATATTCTTACTTTTTTAGTTAGAGGATTTGTGGTATTGCTATAGGTTAGAATAGGCAGGATCGGTATTGGTGTCGACCTTAATATTGGCATTAGAATTGGGGATGACATCTTTGGACATAATTTCTCACTGTTCCATCGTATTTCATTTTGGAATTAATTTTATTATGTTTTGGAACTTATTTGGTTATGGCCTGGTTTATGGCCCTTGGTTTGGCTTGGTGTTTCGGTTGGTACGGTTAGCTGTGACGGGATGACTTGATAGGATTGGTCTAGGAATAAACCTATCCCAAAGCCAGTCCTTGTCCAGTTATGCTATCTTGCTATTTGATCGATACTCACCAACTCAAGGTATGCTAATGGTGGTTGGGTTGGTAATAGGGGGTGTTCCCCAGTCCTGGTTGGACGTGGGATGCCCATTATGACAAGGACACCAATCGGGTCGTGTCACCAGATGATTAGACACCCTCTCGAAATCAACTTTCGGGCGCTACAATAGGAAAGAAACCTCCCTTTGGGAACTAATGACTCCCCTCCCAAATGACCTTTTGGGTCCTACAATCCAGAGAAGCGTAGCACAAATAAAGCCAATACATCCCCAATATAACATTGAATCCACCATATCCAATTCTATCAAATCCACTTATGTCTTTTGGTGAAAGATAGACACCACACAACCCCTATAGAATTTTCTAGCAACTATAGAATCACCCATCGAAGTAGAAATAAAAAAAGGGCCAAAAATATTTTCAAGACCAAAACCAAAATATACAGCCACATAAGGGTTTACATAGGATAGGGTAGAACTCTGATCAAGCAAATAGTAAACATCATGAGAGAAGAGCTTTAATGTACCAGTAACAACATCATGAGATGCCTTAAATCATAACGAGTAGCCAGTGAATAGAGATGATTCTAGCCAGTGTCGGTACCAGAAGTGATGCCCTTTGGTGCTGGAGTCGAAGAAGTAGCGATTGGGACCTTATAAAATCCGATGGCAACTGTAGTTATAGGATAGTTCCTCTGCATATGTCCAAGTTGACCACAATTGAAGGACAAGTTCCTTCCCTCATCACAATAACCATGGTACAACTGTCCACAAAACTTACAAGAAGGATAAGGTGGGTCTGATTGAGCTCCACTAGCCTGATACTGGGCACCTGTGCCTTAGGACCACCGCTAGTCTAAAAATAAAGATCACCAAACGGCTTAGGATAATAAGCATTTGCCGATGAATATGAACTAGAATTTTCCTAAGTCTTTTTCTTGGTCCACTACCTACCATCTTTCCCACTGTTTTGTTGATTCGTACCCTGCTCTAAATACTTAAACTACTTATTCTACCTCTCTCCCATCTATGTCTGCCACTTTTTTTCATCCTCTACCTGTTGCATATAAACCACAAGTCTAGAGATGTCCATATCATTGTTCAACATTACAGCTTTACACTTCAATACCAAGTCACGGGACAAACCAGAAGCAAACCTTCTCATCTTGGATCTCATAGTAGACACCAACTCTGGAGCATAATGACACAACTTCTTAAATTTTAATGCATATTCTTTCACACTCATCTTACCTTGCTTCAGGTTCACAAAATCCTCTATCTTAGCTTGCCTCAACTCGTATAGAAAGAAATTATCAAAATGCTTGTTCAGCATCATCACCCCTTGTCACTTTCCATTTCTCATATCACTGGTAAGTAATATCTTTCAACTGATAGGCAGTGAACTCCACACCCTCTAAATTAGTAGCATGCATCACTCTAAAAAACTTCTTTATCCATAAAAGAACCCTTAAGAATACTCCTCAACCTTAGAGCCTGTAAAGGTTGAGGGATTCAACCTCATGAATTGGACAAATTAAGTGACCTCAAAAGAAAGAGCAATAGAAACAACACGATCATACTGGCAACACTGAGTCGCCACTAATTACATAAGCAAGTGAATAGACTAACGAAACTCCTCATTAGAGACATCCCCTTGAGGTGTTTGCACATAAACATCACTAGTCTGAGATGCCCGAGGAGGACTATTATGGACAAATAGAACTCCATGTAGGGCGGCAAAGTCAAAAGCAGGGACCCTAAATTAGGGATGCACTCCATTAACAGGCGAGTCCCCTCCACATTCTCCTCAGGTGGCACAGAGGCTCCAGCAGAGTTTCTGTGAACATCAGATCTTCGACGAGGCATGATCTGAAATATGAGTAAGTTAGGACTTAAAGAAGTTCATGACACTAAACTCTATAACCAAAACTATATCACAAGAAAGGAAACATTCCTAAATACTTTATAGCCTTCCCCTTATAAGTGTGGCGCACTACACACCCATAATAGGGACTCACTCAACACAGCTTTGTGGACACCCAAATAACCTGAACCATGTCCCGATACCAAGCTCGTTGTGACCCAAACCAAGGCTTAGTTATGATGGGTATATCAAGGCCACTGTGGGCTAGAGAACACCCTCTTAACCAAACAACCTGAGCACAATAAAGAAAAAAGCAGAAGCAAAACTAAACCATATGAAAATATGTGTATAAAACTAAGGGAGAGAATATAAAACAAACATAATAACCAACAACCCCGCCTCTAAAACCAGAATACCAAATTAGGTCAAGATATGTCCCCAACCATGACAATGGAACTCTTTAATTCCCAAAATATAAAGAAAAAAAACTTAAGAAAATGGCAAAGCTTTTCCAAAGATGGAGGCTCACCACTTCATAGACACTTAATAAATAACCACACCACCTAATATTGCACAAGGATAACAGAAAAGTCTTTGGACCCTGCATCATGAAACGATTTAGCATCCTAGGACAGTTGGTGGGATAAGCACTAGCATGTAACTCAGGCAAAGTGATAAGATAATGTTATGTCCCAAATCAGTCAAACCACATGCACACATTCATATATATACATATATAAGATGTCGAGATAGGTTAAGGGTCATGAACAAAAGAGTTTAAAACCATTACTTGGACTATGTAGCTCTATCCATCCTAAGGGCACCCAAGGGTTATATAGGTTCAGCACCTCCTGCTGAAAGGGCCTCGGTGCATATTAGCCACACAAATCAAGAAAATTCAAAGGAGGGACAGAGACATGAAGGCTCCAAACATCCCAAAATATATAATGTGTAAACTATGAACACGATCATAAAGACCTCTATGTTGGCAAATATGGTTTTCAGTATTGCCCCCTCCCCCCCGAGACCTCCAGCTTTAGGACGAGAAACACAACCACTTTTAAGCCCAAATTAAAACATTTACAAATAATCCCAGTCGTTAAATCGGAAGTCATTTATTAAGGAATTTACCGTTAGGTATCATCATACCAATTATGCTTGCAAGCTAATCCAATTATGTTATTCTAATCCAATTAACCAATTGACTCCCAAGTTCTACTTTTAAATCCAAACCATGGCCTTCAAGGCCTTTTAAATCTATTTTATCCATTTGTCCATTAATATAATGCAACTGTTTCAAAAGTGAGTTAAATCATGCAAATTCCATATTTAAAACCTAAGTTATGAAAGGTGGGTTGAGGTTAATTCCAATTCAAACCAAAAATACATAAATTTAGGGAAACCATGTCCACCATTCCAATCAATTTAACCATGCACCCACTTAGCCCCAAAAATCATCAATTAAAGCATAACCAAAATATTTAAACCATAGGAAACATAATTCAAGTAATAATCACCAAGAATAATCAACCCAATTTCAATCACAACCATTAAAATCACATGAATAAGGATTAAGATATTCCATTATAAAAAAATCTGAAGTGTAGGGAGGAGAGACATACCAGAACACCAAGGAATTTGGAGAGAAACTGTAAATTGGAGCCTAGATGTTTAATTCCTTGAAAACCCTAGCTTTGCTTGCTTTAGGGAGTTTAAGACGAGCGGAGTGAATTTGATTTGATTAACTGATGATAAAGGGTCCCTAGGAGTGTTTTTAAGTCATAGGTAAAGTGTAAATAAAGGAAAAACACCAAAGAGCCCTTAATGAAAATGTGCAGGAAAAATAGGTGCCAGTCGTCATGAGTCAGGCAATGACTCGTGAGATATGACCACAAGTCATTCCCTGGACTCATGAACTGAGCCTCAAAGGCCTGGGACTTCACTGTTATGACCATCAGTGGTTCTTCATGACTCGCTTCCAGACGTCATGACTCGTGATGTCAATTCGTGGTCAGGGTAAAAACCTCAGGCCATCTCACTGGTAAGACCACAACCCTCACCCTACAACTCGTAACGAGTGATAACAACTCATCACCTGAGTCATAGTTTGGGTAGTATGGTCAACACTCAAAATTTTCAGAGTCCAAAACCTGGGGTATTCTCCAAAATGTTGACTTATGTAGTGTGATTTTCTCCTTCATCAAATTTTGTACTCCCAACATGCTTTGGAAGGAATTTTGTTGGGTTAGTTCTTTCTACATTAGACTAAACTTAGTTTTTTTCTTATTTTAATTGTTTTGGACCACTACTGATACCCAGCCTACTGTGTGTGTGTGTATATATATATATACTCACTTCTATCATAGTGTAATAGATTCTTGACGAATAAAAAGAATAAATATTTTTCTTTCCACTTTGTCTCTTTGTCTTCTTTAGTTTAGGATTTCTCCATTGTTGAACTAAAATTTGTGGTCAAGTTTTGACCCTATCATGGTATCAGAGCTAGATTATAGCAAGATCTAGACGTGACCTTTCGACTGGTGGTACCCTTGTTGTTGATTTTGAAGTTTCTCAAAGTCTCTCCAAAACTTCTACAACGAAAATTTTCTGAAGATCTTTTTCTTTTTGATTTTTTGGGGAAAACTGGTAATGTTCATCAAACTCACTATATAGTTTGGAAAAATTATGTACAATTGGTGAAATCACCTCTTAGGTTTACTATTTGCTTCCGCACTCAATATTTACTATTCATTACCCCTAAATTTACCTTTATTTTCATGTATTGATGTCGTTTTATGTTTATGGAAACTCAAGGGAACAATAACACAACTAGAAGTTCCCCTTCCATAGAGGGATTTATAGAATTTACATTTATAGTATTTACTGTCGATCCCTCACATTCCTTTTACGTTCATCCAACTAACAACCTTGGCTTCAATTAGTTATTGTTCCTTTAAATGGAACTGGGTTTATTGTGTGAAGGAATACCATGATTATCTTCTTATCTACTAATAACAAATTAGGTCTTGTTGATCGAAGGATTAGCCAAACAGATTCACTCTCCCCACATTATTCTTATTAGGAAAGAAGCAATCACATGGTTAAGGCTTGGATTATCAATTTTCTTTCTAGGGAAATTACCATAAGTGTAATTTTTTTAGGGAATGCCAAAGAAATTTGGCAAGACATAAATGAAAGATTTGGACAATCAAACAGGTCTAAGTATATTCTGATACAGAAGGAAATTGTTTTTTGTACTCGAGAAGCTTCTAATATAGATGGCTATTTCACCAAAATGAGGGGGTTTTAGGATGAGCTTAATTCTTCTTATATGGGACCATAATGCACTTGTGAAGCTCTCCATAAATTCATTCAAGACTAATAACTCTTCCAATTCCTTAGTGATTTAAATGATAGCTACTCTTCTGTGAAGAGAAATACCATTATGATGTATCCTCTTCCTACCTTTAGTAAGGTCTATTCTTTACTACAGCATAATGAGAGTCAGAGGGATGGAAGGTCCACTTATTCTGGATTTTTAGGAGATTCAACCTCATTTTCTGCATCCATACATCACCCTGGTGTTATACCCTTTCAATAAAGAGTGCCCTTCACTTATAAAGTGATTAATGTTCCTTTATCCAACACCACTTTTTCACTTTACTATTGATATTGTAGGAAAAATGGTCACACCATTGACACATGCTATAAACTCCTTGGTTATATTACTAACTACAAATTCAACAAAGGAAAAAAGTCAACTTCATATGTTCAAATAGGAGACTCTGTCCATCTTGTCTCTCCATCTATTCAAAATTAGATGCATGGTTTCAGCAAAGAGCAATATGCTCACTTATTGTCTTTTTTCGAACAGACACAACAACCAACTGGTTCTTCTTTTGTTGAACCTCTTGGTTTTGCTCATCCTGTTAATAACCATTCATCTTCTCAGTTCACTCATGGCTTCACTCCTAAACATCATGGTTATCTCATGAATCTATTTTAGCAATCCTCTCTTACAACTAGTTCTTCTTCCACTTCAACTGTTGGCTCATCCTTCAATATTTCATCGTTTGTCAACTTTGTAGGTGGGTGTTGTAGCACTATTTTTAGTCTTGATGGTTATACTTCTTTTGCATCTTCACAGTTAGGAGTAAATCCTTGGATACTTGATTCTGAATCTACCAATCACATGATACCATACAATATCTTTTACACAATTTATAACCTTTTTTCACCTCTTTTCTCATCACCTTACCAAATGGTTACAAAGTCAAAGTTATATCCACTTGTTCTTTATTTTATAGGGATGACATTTTCTTACATGATGTTCTTTTAGTTCCATATTTTGATTCTAATCTGATATCTGTATATCAATTTTTTCATCAACTCAAATACTCAACTATATTTTCTATTTCTGTATGTCATTTGTAAGGCCCTTCACTGAAGAGGCAACTCGACATTGGTAGAGCTTAGAATGGACTATACTACTGTCATCTTGGAATTTCATATTTCTTTTATCCTCCTCTAGTACATAATGTCTCTCATTCTACTTGTTTTTTTGTTCTTGTTTATACTGAATCCATTCTTATTGTTCCCTCATGTAATTCTACTTCTGTAGCTAATAAAATGGATCTTTTTAGCATCAAATAATATGCCACATGCCTTTTAATAAAATGAGATCTATTCCTTTTATTGTTTCTCAAATTTTTACTAAACAGTTTTTTGGTTTTCCCATTTGCCCAATGGTTAGAAAATAAAAATTGTCATTATCCCCTAGCAATATCCACAATACTTTCCCTTTTGAACTAGTGTATATTGATGTGTGGGGTCTTTATCACACCCACGGGTCTTTATCACACCCACACCTATAATGGATTTTAATATTTCATCACTTTTGTGGATGATTTCACTAGGGCAACTAGAACACATCTCTTACCTATTAAGTCTAATGCCTTCTCCATCATTAAATAATTTTTATCCATGGTAAAAGTTTAGTTCAATGTCCTTATCAAGAGCATCAGAATTGATAATGTTTTTTATCTTAGTAGTAATACTGAAACCTCTCAATTTCTTGCCTCTAGTGGTATCCTTCACCAAACCACTATTCCACATACTCCCTAATAAAATGGAGTAGTGGGAAGAAAACACAAACATCTTTTTGAGGTTGCCTGAGACTTACTTTTTCAATACAAACTTTTCACTAAATATTGGGGTGATTTCATCCACAGCCTCATATTTTTTCTTTTGAAAAGTTGCATGGTTTTAGCCCCCACATATGCTCACATGAAGTCTTTTGGTTGTATTGTCATGCTGCCACTTCTAAACTTGGTAGGGATAAGTTTCAACCAAGAGTCATTCCATGTGTGTTTTTGGGTTATCCTTGTGGTAAAAAGGGTTATAATTTTTTCAACCTTGCAATTCACTCTATTTTTTATTCTAGAGACGTCATTTTTCATGAACACATTTTTCGTTACTCCACTTCACCTTCTTCTCCCCCTATTTTTCATTGTCCTTCCTCTGATTATGCTGATTTTGATTTCCCTGTTACTTGTTTCATCCCCTTGTATTAATTCTTTTTCTTTTTCTCCTTCTACCTATTTTTCTTATACCACCCACGCCTGATGATCCCATCCATCCCACACCTACTGCACCTCTTCTTGTCTTTTTTATAAAGTCTAACAGACCTCATTTTATTCCTTCTTACCTTTCAGACTACATTTGCTCGACTATCACTTCCAAGGTTTGTACTAATGAAGCTCCTTAATATGAGCCTCAGTTCTATTATCAGGCTGCCTCTCATCATCATGGTAAGAAGCTATGTTACAGAAATTTAAGGCCTTTGAGGATAACAATACATGGGACTTGGTACCTCTTTCTCCTCACAAGAAGCCCATTGCTTGCAAATGGGTTTATAAGATCAAAAAAAATCTAATGGGTTTGTGGAAAGATATAAGGCTAGACTGGTCATTTGGGGTGATACTCAAAAAGATGGTATTGAATATCTTGACACTTTCTCCTCTACTATTAACTTTACCACTATTAAATGCCTTCTCTTCATTCCTGTCAAACAACAATAGATTACTATCAATTAGATGTCAACAATATTTTCCTTTATGGAGACCTTCATGAAGAAGTGTACATGAAATTTCTACTTGGTCTTCAAGTTTCCTGTTCTTCATCTACTTCCCCTATTGTTTGTAAACTCAAGAAGTCTTTATATGGTCTCAGGCAAGCTTCTAGGTACTGGATTTCTAAACTATCTCAAGCTTTGACTTCAAGGAAATATGTTTCTAGTAAAAATGATTACTCCTTATTTTCCAAGTCTGGGGCTAGTTCCTTGTCTGTTATGGTTGTCTATGTGGATGATATTCTCCTAGTTGAGGATGATGTTACTGAACTGGATGGTCTTAAATATTTTTTACATGACTAGTTCAAAACCAAAGACCTTCGCCATGTCCACTATTTCTTGGGTTTGAAAATTTTGAAACATTCCCAAATTTATCTTATGACACAACACAAATTTATTCTGACTTGCTTGTGGAATTTAATTGTGATCAGTTTTGTCCTGTGGTTTCCCCCTTTATTCTCTATTTAAGCTTCTTCTTGATATGGGAAAGCTTCTTTGTGATACTGGTATTTTTTGTAGATTGCTGGGTAAATTGAATTTTCTCCAGCATATAAGGCCCGACATTGCCTTTTTTGTACAGTATCTGATCCAATTTCTTCAGGTTACTCATCTACTGATTGGTATTCATGTTTTACGCTATTTACTAAATGCTCCTGGCCTATTCATTTTATTGTCTCGTATTTCTGAATTTTCCTTGGTGCCTATTTTGATTCCAACTAGGATGCTTGTGCCCAGTTGAGGAAATTTGTTATCGGTTATTACATTACCGTGGTGGTTTCCCTGTTTCGTGGAAGCGCAAAAGCAACCTACTGTGTCCCTGTCTTCTGTTGAGGCTAAATACAGGGCCCTTCGTAAAATGGTTGCTGAAATATTTTGGTTGATTTGTTTATTTGGTGATCTTGATCTAACAATTACTTGTTCTTATTTTTGTGATAGCCAAGTTGCTCTTCATATTACAAAGAATTTTGTCGTCCACGAGCACACCAAGCATATAGAGGAGGATTGTCACTACATTCGTGAAAGTTTGACTGCTGGTTTGATTTCCCTTCATTATGTTTCTATCACTGCTCAGTTGGATAACATTTTTACCAAGAATCTGCCTGGCACTATTCATCATCGATTTCTTGCCAAGCTTGGAGTGTTCACACCCTCCAGCTTGAATGGGGGTGTTAGGTTGGTTCCTTTGTACAGTGGACCAGACTTAATTCTTTTAATTGTTTTATTGTTTTGGCTCATTACTGATACCGGCCCACTATGTATATATATATATACTCACTTTCATCATAGTGGAATAGATTTTTGACGAAATAAAAAGAATAAAGATTTTTCTTTCCACTTTGTCGCTTCGTCTTCTTTAGTTTAGGATTTTCTTCATTGTTGAACTGAAATTTGTGGTCAAGTTTCGACCTTATCAAATTTTGCCAAAAGACACATGCTTGCAGTAATCAAATTTTTCCTCATGCCAAGTCACAAACTTATCAACGGGCATAATTGAGGCTAATTGTCAATAAGAATAAAATATGAAATATCCTTAAGATTGTTGTAAATATTATGGAAAATACCTTATTCACGAACACCTGTAAGGAAATTCACCAAAGCTTGAGGCATGTCACATATTGTCCTGATGGTATACGTGTATTCCACAGGATTCAACAAGCTCTTCTAATATAAATTAGGAGCCAGAATCTAACAAAGATGTAATAAAAAAAAACCAGCCTACTAATAGAATGGAAGAAAGGAACCAAAAGAAAAAGAGTAGAAAATATATAAGAGAAAATTGCCTTCCATCTTTTTCTTCCCCAAATATAAGGACCTTGTTAATAAATATAAAACCATGACTCTTAATGATAATGGGTTCCGAAGGTTGTAAAATAGCCGTTAGGAAGTTAACCTTATAATAACAATAAAGACCAATTCCAATTAACCAAAGTTAATGGAATTTTCTTGACATTAATTCCAGTCATAATTATAATTCTAGACATTAATAAAATCAAATTTTTTTTTTGAGATATCTCATTATTTTTCCAACATAGACGTGGCATATGCATTGAAATATCTCCACCACGATTGCTCAGCGCCTGCGGTTCATTGTAATTTAAAGCCTAGAAATATCTTGCTTGATGAAAACATGGTCGCTCATGCAAGTGACTATGGCATTTCTAAACTACTTCGTAAAGATGAGAGCGTACATTAGTTTGCTAAGGGTATAGCAAGTGTAACTTTTTAGCAGCATACACAGAGGTTGTTCTCCTCTGTAGCTGCACAAGCTTCTCTTCTGTAACATTCGGTAATATCAGGTTTTCCTTTTCCTATTGAGATCCTTTATGTTTGGGCCTATTTGGTTTTATATTGCTTTTCCTAATTCTCATTAGATCAATTTTATACTCAAAATTAGTGTTTGACTCGGGTAACTAACAAACAGTTGATTAGTTCAATCAATTATCTAACTAGCTAATGAGAATCAAAATACAAAGCAAACCTGCCTATTAAGAATCAAAGTACAAATCAAACGTCTACCGCATTGTCATCCCTAAATAACTATAGTGTATGTATGTTATGTTTTTGGGAAAAAAGCTGTTTCCATGTTTGAAAACTCAATAATATCGCAATATTTTGTTATTAGGGGCATAAATAGTGTTATTTGTGAAAATTTTGCAATAAGTATGCTACCATGAAACAAGCTATTTCTGTTTTTCTAATTTTTCATTCAGTTCAAGTTAAGTGCACTGATATCCGACATAGTTAAATAAATAAAATTACTTCAACCGGTTAAAGGACTTGTAGCACAGGTAAACTCTACAATAACTAATAAGTCTAATTTGGTAATGTAGAAACTAAAATTACAATTACATGAAGACTTTCTACCAGTAATTTGCTCATTACCACTCATGGACATGTTTATATTAGCTTCTGATTTTTAAAGGCTCAAAATCCAAGAATTGATTGACTACATCTCAGTTTCTCTCCAATAATTTGACTGTGAGGCAGCAGTGCGACACACAAACTTCATTATCCTCAAGTTGCCTTCTCATGGCAGCAAAGGTCAAGAGTCCCAACAGTATAAAGACTGTCCATTTGCAGACCAAGTCAGAGACTACTACACGTCTCGCAAAGTGAGCTGTTGTAGTGACCCTTTTCCCAGTACAACTTGTTTTTTCAGGTTTGAGGGGTGCGTTAGGGGGTATGGTTGTGATTGCAACATAGTAACAGAAAGGGAACAACAATGACATGACAGAATGGCTCTTTGACATTGCAGAATTTGATGACCAAAAAAATAAGAATGATTGAACGTAAATTTTACAAGAGAAAAAGTTTCGTATACATATTGAGGCCTAGGCATGTTAAGCAGACTTAACCCTTGTGTTTTTACTTGATAATGAACTCCTGCCCCTGAATCCAACAACATTTAGTTTCTTTGTGGAGACACTAGAGCTTCGGCTATCTACTCGTCTCTTCCCAGTGGAACTGCTGGTCTTCTTGGACACCTTAATAGCTACCTTTGGTTTTGACTTAGCTGGTGCTTTGCCAAACTTGGTTCCTGGAGATCTTTTTGAATCGATAGTCTTTGGAAATCTTTTTGAATCAATAGTCTTTCTTGTGACACGAGAGGATTTGCCCGTGGAAACTTTAGCCTTGCCTTCCAAATTTGAAACTTTCACTGCCTTTTCACGCTTGTCCTTCTGTCCAGTTATGCGAGACCTGGCATTGTCTCTTTTGATACTGTCCACAGAGAGAGACTCCAAGCTCTCATTCTTCTTTATGGCCTCCTCAATGCAAGTGGCCAAAAGCAAGTCCTTTTTGGTAATCAAACTTGTTACTTTCCCTACCAAATGCAAAAAAGGTATTGAGTTTAGCAGGCTTGAGATAGCGTCAGCTAACAAAAAGCTCAAATGGATAATGAGACTTTCAAACTTGCATATATGAAGTACGAAGCACATGCATCTGGCAAAAGCAAGCAGAGCAACATTATCAAAATCACTTGAGGGGAGCATTATAGTTTCCCTGAGAAAATAATATGGATAAATTAGCACAATTTTTTTGATTTTCTTAAATTTTGGAGCATCAACGAAATTGCATAGATACGATTAAGTGCATTTTTCAGAGAACCGGTTTCCGGTGTAGGTTAGTCACTTCTTATATATGACTTGTATATCAGGGTTTCCCCCATTATATTCAATAAATCTACCTTTTCAAAAAGATATTCTTAGGGAAATTAAAACAGCCACATAAGATTATTAAAGCTGCAAATCTACTTTATGAAACAAGCATGCGTTATGCATTCATAGCACCAACATGTGGAGATTAAATTCAACAAGTAAAACTCATTTTATCATGATTCATGCAAACCAACCTTTGGCACCCATACGAGCAGTCCTTCCCGTACGATGGAGATAATCAATCTAAAATAGTCAAAGGAAAAGAATAAGGATTTATACACAAAAGAACTGGTGTTAGCTTGTATTGGCAAGAAGATGACATATTTTGTAAGCCAAAGCTGGTGCTTACAGAATTCTTAGGGAAATCAAACATTATAACATGATCGACATCCAAGTCCAGTCCTCTAGCAGCGAGGTCTGTGCAGACCAAAGTGGGACAATCTCCTTCATTGCTCTTAAACTTTGCAAGGTTTTCAACCCTGCAGAAGAAAAGTGTAATAAATAGAGGGCAAAAGTGAAGCAGATAAAACTAGATTGAGTGGTGTTTAGATTACTAGGAACATATATCTGTTAAAAGAATCATGGGCATTTCATCTATCTTGACTTTCTACCATCTAGGAACTTTTCACCTAAGAAATAAATAGTTTATGGTCTTTGACTCTAACTAGTTTTCCCCTTTGTAGAAAAGTTGTGAGTGGCAAATTGAGCTTATTGTGGTTATTTCCATCTGTTGTCTGTAGGGAAAAGCCACGAAAAGTGACAAAAGAGAGCACAAATCATAGTGGAGAACTGGGCCAGAATAGTGTCAAAATAAAGAAAGAAAAACAAGATATTGTCCTTATTAAAGCTAAAGTCAAGATGAGGAATGTTTAGTAACCAATCAAAGCTAAAGTCAGATATTCAAATATCTTACCGCTAAAAGTGAATGGTAGGGAAAGAGGTTGAGTATAGAGGAGGTCAAAGTAAAAGCAAAAGGATTAAGAGTCGGTGCAGTAGACCAGGCAACGCATTGCCTGTTGCAGGAGCCAGGAATATTATTCAGTTTTTCTTTTTGTACCTTTGCTCTGCTGGAACTTCCCCATGGTAGTTAACAGTAGAAATTTGGGTTTCATTAAGAAAGTGATCCACAGCACGACTGGAATTCAACGTGTTACAGAATACCATCACCCTATTTCCCTTCTCTAAACTTGGCTCAAGAACCTGGAAATTACATAATGTAAATCAGAAATTTTCTGAATTATATATTGTGAACTACAACAAGCAAAGTTATATGCAAAACTTAGTTTGTTCTTTTTAGAACGAAATTCACACCTCTCGAATATGAAAATAGGATTCCCGAGTGTCTGAGTGTTACACCTATGCCACTAAAGCCAAGAGACAACAACAAGAGGAGTGAAGTTGGTTCTCCTAAATATCTTAAATCATTTCTTCTTCCACAAATTGACCAAATGTTTCAAATTAGTAACAGTAAAACCCATAAACTTGAACAACCACAGCAGAATTTCTTCATTAAATATGTGACACAGTCTGTCAAACTGATATCCTTCAGAGTCTGTCAACCAGATTCCTTGAACGGAACGATCAAAGGTCTCATTTTGATAAGGGGACAACAATAGAGTCTACCAAATTACCATACTAGTAATATTAAAGACACCTAAATGATTCACATACTCAGGTTTCGTTAAGATTTATAATTTTCTGTTGCTTCTCCCAAAAATACAGGCATCACATCAGGCTGTACATACACATTCATAAACATGCCTGGCATGACAGAAACAAGTACATAAACAGGGCTACACCTGTAGCAATGCCTCCAGCTTGTTCTCGGAACCTGAAAGCTTGATGAAATCATGACGAGCAGAAGCAATTTTCTTATGCAATGTAGAAGTACGTAAATGCTCAATCCCTTGAAATTCCTCGTCAACCAGCTTTTGAACTGCCTGCAAAGCATACAGAATATCAACTGAACTGCCTCAAAGAAGAAATGTGCAAATTGAAAATGCTTAAGATTGAGACAATCACATGCAAATGCAAAAAAGGGTACATCAACAGAAATAAACGGAACTACAATGAGGTCATGAACAACTGCCTAATAGTGAATTACTGTATGTTAAGGAATAACTTAGACGATAAACCACTTACCTTGAAATCTTAGTAGTTAATGCAGGATCTTAAGCAATTAGATGACATAATGCAATGATAGCACTGATTTGACGACAAGCAACTCACCTCAAAGCCTTAGTAGTTAATACATGATCATAATCAATTAGAGTGACATAATACAATGACAGCACTGCTTTCAACTGTAACAGCTGAGATTCCCCTTGTCTTGCTCTTGCACATGAAATAATGATTCAAACAAAACTTTTCATCATAGCTTTATTGCTCTTGCAGCAGATATAAATATCCTTAACAAATTCAGTCATAGAAGGATAATTATATATCAATATTAAGCATTGCATCCTTCGTTGAAACATGCGGCAAAGCTGTATTCATCATTTTCCCCCGTCTTTCCTGTCCTGGTGATTTTTAACTTCTTGAAAATTTTCTATAGAGTTCATTAAATACACAGAAGATCAAGTACACTAACCTTTTTTCAAATCTAAGAAAGGTGTATAGATGGCATCATGTTACACTTATCTCAATCAGACTAAACAAATATCATCATTGCTTTTGTCTTAAAAAAAGACTCATTAGCAATTATTAGGCCCACTATCGAATAATTTATTTTTGATAAGCAAGTTGAACTATAATGATTAATGAGCACTGCTGAATATATGTAGCAAACACTTCTAATTTTTTTCCCTTTTTTTCTTTTAGGGTTTTGCTGGATGGCCCCTTTTCCACACAGCTGCATCATGTATGGTGGAAACCCATCCCCAAAGGAGATTATACTGCAGTAATCGATAATAAAAGAAAGAATAAGTTTTTTTTTTATAAACAAGACAAATTTTATATACTTGCCTTTTCTTTTCTTTTTTTTCCCTTCCTATAATAGTTCATGACTAATCAAAGCTACCTCTTAGAACCCAAGGGTGTGACATAGTGGTTAATGAAGTGAGGCGAAAACCATGAGCTTTAAGTTAAACCAAAAAAGACTTTGTAAAGAATGAATTACAACTTTGGAAAAAAGACCAAATAGAAAATTTTTAGTCTTGAATTACGCGTTTCTTTTTTAGCTTTAGTCTTGATTTGGGAAACCCGGTAAGCCCAAATTCACTTTACATGACATAAAAAGACCAAATCTTCCCACACTTGGTAAATTTTTCATCAAATTTTCACCCCTTAGCTGGTTTGCACTCTTAAAAACTCAAACATTTTCTCTTTCTTCACACATTCAAATTCCTTCAACCTAAATTCCAAATTCTAACTTCCCATCTCACGAATTAAACTCCAGATAATTAAATTGGGCTTTTCTCTCATCTTTCTACTTTCTCAAATGAAGTTAAAAGGTATGATTCTTTTGTGATATTTTCTTTGAATTCTCTTTAAAGTATAAATGGTGTTTCACATCTCATGTTACCTTTTGGTTTAAATTTGATTCATTGGAGTTTATTGTGGTGGATTGTCATTGTTGGAGTGAAGATTATGGAATGGGTGCCTTGTTTTTACATGCTTAATTGGTAGTTCCTGCTTAATTAAACTAGTGCACACCATGTGTTTGATGAAATGCCCACTTGAATTTTCTTTGCTAATTTGTGTGCTGGATGATCCAGTTAGACTAGTATGAGTACCATGAATGTGTTTGGTGATGAATTGGTGAAGTGAGCTTGCTTGCATGTGCTTTTATTCTATTTTTCCAAGCTCTTATTTTCATGCACACCATATGTTTGTTAACATGTCAATGAGAGAGTGCCTTGAATGTTTGTAATGGTTAATTTGTTCATTCCTGGGGCATAATTTGATCATTCTTGAAGCATAAATATGAGTCCAATTGGTCCTTAATGGCGGAAAACCAGTAGTTGTTGGTTGAAGTGGTATAGGATCATTTTTGTTTCCATTGATTTCATGGATGTTCTATGAGCTAAATTGGTGAAATGTGAAGATTATGTGGCAATGTAGAGCCTAAATGGTTGAGTGTTGTGATGACATACTCCCATGAGTTGTATTGATCATGTTATCTTGCATTCACCTTAATTTCTTTCTTAAAATATGAAAATCTGAAAAACATGTTTTACCCTTTTTCATTTATTTTGGGTCTGTTCTTTTCTTTTTTCATATGTATGTCTCCAAGAAAGAATTTGCCAAGAGGCGCTAAGAGGCGCTAAGAAAAGAAGGGCAACGCTCCAGATAAGGCAAGGCAAAAGCTACAACCAAAAAGGGCAAAGAATCAGCCTCTAAAATAGTCCAACAAAGCCCGAAAGTTCAAACCACCATAGAACGTACAAAGGAAATTGGCAAGGAGGTGAATCAAATTTGTTTTGTAGTAGTGGGTATAATCAGACCTTTATGATGATTGGTACACACTCGGAGCTTCAATTCCAAGAAGGTATTTAGTATGAAGGGAGTTGAAGCACACTTTTCCGAAATTATTGCGGAAGTTAAAAATCCAATTTGGGATGTCTTCACTAATTTGGTCTCCATTCCTCATCCACCATCCTACTTTTCCGAACTTGTCCGGGAATTTTATGCCTCATATGTTGTTGGGCACAATGAATAAAAGTACAAGCTTCCAATTGCTGAACAACCTTGTCTCTTGAGTGTACTAGTTCGGGGTGTGGAAGTCTCTTGCACGGCCTCGACGATTAATGAGATATACTTTACTTGTGACATAGAATCCGGGGTGGAGTGCAAGAAGAGAGTATTTAGCGGGCGTGAATATTTCCCTACTTGCTCGTGTGATTGCTAAAGGCCTTCCTCCGTGGGCTAATGGTGTTGGTATCAAAAGGCAGGAACTTTCGATTTAAGCCAAACATTGACTTGGATTTGTTGGTAACCGCCTGCTTCCTTCGTGGAATGACCAAGATATGACGATAAAGAGGGCCATTATGGTTAGGTGCATTATGGATAAAGTCGTGATAAATCTGAGAAAGCTGATAGCGGAGATGATGAAACTAAGGACAAAGCAACCAAGCACTTTATTGCCCTTTCCTTCACTCATTACTATGTTTTGCCTCAAGTAAAAAGTCCCTCTCTTCTCCAAGATTGACCGGAGAGTTAGATGCGCCGGAATAATTGATATCACACATTGCCAAGATGAGGATAATCTCACGGGGATTAAGAGGAAAACATCGATTTTGGTAGATTCGGTTGAGGAAGATTTGTGTAGCTTAGAGGGGGTGGAGACCCCTCCGACTTCTACACTTGATTCTGACACTCATGTTTCAATCGACGCTCCTCCTTCGTCGAGAACCGCACCACCACCTCGGCCTACCCAACCGCCTCAGTGTTCTACAGTCACGTTAGCCAAAGTTGCTTCCATGACTTTGGCAAACAATGGTACTTTTACCCAGTTGCTGGCCGATATTGCCCAATTTATTCAGACAACTATTGAGCGGAGTTTGGCACCTCCCCAAATCTGTATCGCAGATTGTTAGTGGGGCATAGCACCTCTACATGCCTGCATCTTCCTATCAAGGGCCATGTCCTCTGCAAGCTGTAACTAATCCGTGTCCTCCATATCTTCCTATCAAGGGTCATGTCCTCTTAACTGCTCCATGTCACGCCTAATCACCTCCCTCCAATATTTCTTCAGCCTACCTCTCCAATTTGAGCTTAACAAGTTACTCCGACAAAATGAAAAATGTAAATAAACATCAAAATGTAAAAATAGAGTATGTCTATACAATCCATCCAACAAATGACATCAGTAGGTACAAACCATCAAATGCAGAATAGAATAAAGATGCCTCACCCCCCACTAAAAATCATTGCATTGTCCCCAATGCAAAAATAAAGAGAGTAGAGGAGGGTAAAGACTCCCTGTGGAGCACTAGGCACTCGGGTCCATATCAATAGATGGTCGTACTGTCTCACTAGAAGCCTCATCAGACTAGGCTCCTCTAATCTGGTCCGCTAAAAAAGGCAACCTATCATCATGTCGGGTGCTAAAACTAGCCCCAACCATTCATGCATGCTCCTCATCTCTGGATAATTGCTTGGCTGTCTCAACTTGTTGGGCTTCAGTAAGCTCCTCTACCCCGACCGCATCTCCAGTGAGTTCATGTCCCTCTTCAAACAAGTCCGAAAATAGAAGAACTGAGCCTGAAGTCTCAGAAGGAAAAAGCTATCTCTGTCTCACCAAGACCGAAAGAGGGCTGCCTGGAGTGAAACTCCGCACACAAGCTATCAAGATCTGCCCTCAAAAAAATCCACCACCTCACTATCTCCTCTCGTTTCTACCATGGCCAATCTCCGTTCCAGATCTGTCATGTGGGCACGTAGAGGTGTTATGCCCCACTCACAATCTGCGATACGGACACGAAGAGGTTCCAAACTCCACTCAATGAATAAACTAGGGAATGTCAGCCACCAACCGGGTAAGAGTACCATTGTTTGCCAGAGTCATGGAAGTAACTTTGGCAAATGAACTGTAGAAGACTGAGTTGGTTAGGTAGGTCGAGGTGGTGGTGCGGTGCTCGACGAAGGAGGAGCGTCAGATCAAGTGTAGGAGTTGGAGGGTCTCCACCCCCTCTAAGCTAGGCACTCCCTCAACCGAATCTACCAAAATCGATGTTTTCCTCTTAACCCCCGTGGGATTATCGTCATCTTGGCAATGAGGGATATCAATTATTTCAGCGCATATAACTCTCTAGTCAATCTTGGAGAACAAAGGGACTTTGTACTAAAGGCAAAGCATAGTAATGAGTGAAAAAAAGGGCAATAAAGTGTCCGGTTGCTTTGACCTTAGTCTCATCATCTTCGCTATCAACTCTCCAGATTCACGACTTTATCCATAATACACCCAACAATAATGAACCTCTCTATCATCTCATCTTGGACATTCCACGAAAAAAGTAGGCGGTTGGTTACCAACAATCCAAGTCAATGTTTGGCTTGAACCGAAAGTTCTCGCCTTTTGATTTGACCAACACCATTTGCCCATTGAAGAAGGCCCTTAGCAATCACACAAGCAAGCAGGGAAACATTCACGTCCGCTAAATACTCTTTTCTTGCACTCCACCCCGGATTCTATGTCACAAGCAAAACATACCTCATTAATCTCCAAGGTCGCGCAAGGGAGTTCCACACCTCAAACTAGTACACTCGAGAGACAAGTTTATTCGGCAATTGGAAGCTTGTACTTTTGTTCATTGTGTCGGACAACATACGAAGCATAAAATTTCTGAACAAGTTCACGAAAATAGGATGGAGGATGAGAAATGGAGACCAACTCGGTGAAGACATCCCAAACCCGATCTTTAACTTCCGCAATGATTTCAGGAAGTGTGCTTTTAACTCCCTTCATACTAAATACCTTCTCAAAATTGAAGCCCCGAGTGTGTACCCAATCATCATAAAGGTCTGGTTACACCCTCTACTCCAAAACGAATTTGATCCACCTCCTTGCTAATTCCCTTTGTACGTTCTATGGTGGTTTGCACTTCCCAGCTTTGTTGGGCTACTTTCAAGGCCGATTCTTTGTCCTTTTTGGTTGTAGCTTTTGTCTTGCCCTTATCTGGAGCGTTGCGCTTCTTAGCACCTCTTGGCAAATTCGTTCTTGGAGACCTACATATGAAAAAGAAAATAACAAAACCAAAATCAAAGAAAAATGGTAAAATATGTTTTTGGGATTTTCATATATTAAGAAAAGACAATAAAGTTAATGAAAAATTAAGGTGAATGCAAGATAACGTGATCAATACAACTCATGGGACTATGTCATCACAACACTCAACCATTTAGACTCTACATTGTCACACAATTTTTACATTTCGTCAATTTAGCTCATAAAACATCCATGACATCAATGGAAACAAAAATGACCCACTACCTTAAGAATGGTGTCACCCAATCTATCATAGGGAAAGGCAAACATTCATGTCTCCCAGGTTACTTAGACTTCACATGTGGATTCTTTGTTAAGCTCATTAACCAACCAAAGCCATGGAAGCAACATTTATCAACAAACAACTTCAACCAACAACTATTGGTTTTCCACCATTAAGGACCAATTGGACTCATATTTATGCTTCAAGAATGATCAAATTATCCCCCAAGAATGAACACAATAACCATTATAAACATTCAAGGCACCCCTCTCATTGACATGTTAACACATGGTGTGCATGAAAAATAAAAGCTTGAAAAAATAGAAGAAAAATACATGTAAGCAAGCTCACTTCACCAATTCATCACCAAACACATCCATGGTACTCATACTAGCCTAACTGGATCACTCACCACACAAATTAGCAAAGAAAATTCAAGTGGGCATTTCTTCAAACATATGGTGTATACTAGTTTAATTAAGCAACAACTATCAATTAAGCATGTAAAAACAAGGACACCCATTCCATAATCTTCACTACAAGAATCATTATCCACCACAATAAACTCAAATAAATCAAATTTAAACCAAAAGGTACATGGGATGTGAAACACCATTTGTACTTTAAATAAAGTTCAAAGAAAATATCACAAAAGTTCATACCTTTAACTTCACTTAAGAGAGGAGAATGATGAAAGAAAAGCTCAATCGTGAGATAGGAAGTGAGAATTTTGATTTTAGGTTGAAGTAATTTGAATATATGAAAAAAGAGAAAATGTTGAGTTTTTAGGTGTAAAAATCGGTTAAGAGGTGAAGATGGATGAAAAATTACCAAGTGTGGGAAATTTGGTCTTTTTATGTCATTTAAAGTAAATTTGGGTCTTTCGGATCAGTAAGCCCAATAAAAATATGAACCATTTTTTAAACACCCACTTTTAGCATGGGCTTAAGGGACCTGTGCCCACCAGCATGCGCATGGATCTGGCAGCCCAGTTAGTGCGGTCTGCGTCCTATATGCGCTTGGACTGCTCACAAGCTCACCAATCACTCTCAAGTGTCCATTCAATATCCAAAAAATTTCTTGATATGGTTCCAATGTTGTAATTCATAAAGCAAGTGAATGTCCCAATCGTTAATTTAAGATCTAGATTCTATTCGAGGTGATCGTACACAAACCCATAGATTTCCCCATCCACACTAGCATAAGCATCATCAAAGGCAAATAGAGGGTAAAGAAAGGTGAACCGGCCCTTAAGATAAAATGCTTGTTATGGCAAATAGACAACTGTGCAATTAGAATTGTTGAGGAGAAGCTATACATATATACAAAACTAGCCAAGTTATGACAAAGGAAAGTATAAATACATATGACAACTTTACAATGTCCACAAAACCTCAAATGGTATCCATCTATACCACTATCGTTCATGGAGTCGTATGAGGGTCGTACCATTGAAAACACGAAGATGACAAAGTTCATGAGCAAACCACGATGTCACGACGCGATTTCACAAGTCATAATGGCACCTACTTTACCCCAACAGTAGGTAAGCCAAATCGTAGCCCGACCAAATGCCAACAAACCAAGTAGTAGGTGTTCAAGGAGAGTTTGAAGGACATGTAGAAGGAGGTTATGGGTATGGTGCACAAGGAAATGGTCCAAGGGACCAAGGTGGATATAGAGGTTGAGACATGGGCCTCAACTCTCCAAGGTCCCTTGATCCATAGTAGATGCAACCACCAACACATAACACCCATTTGATGGTGATAGGATGTCTTCAAGCACCTCTCGTTTCATGAAAGCTCCAGGAATGAAGAATATTAGGAGTGTGGATTATGTCTTTAATTGTTAGATACTAATTGTTAAATAGAAGTCGTTGAACCAGTTTCGTATTAGTTGAAAGTATGAGAAAGAGAGATGAAAATTAGAAGAAATTGAGATGAGAAATAGTCAAAAAGAATGGCTAATTGAAACCACAATTAACCAAGGGAGAAAAAGACTTGAATTCAATGAAAGTAAAAATACTAGGTGATTTCCTCCCCTGTCCAAGCCTTGGTGGACAGAGTTTGAGGGTACTTGTGCTAATGGAGACGTAACAGGTGCTTCGTGGAATTAGTGAGGTGCGCGCAAGCTGACCCAGACACCACGATTATCAAAAAAAAAAACTACCTCTTCATATCAAAAACTTAAAATATTAGCAAGTTTGTTGACTAAGAAATTTAGTAAGAGTCAACTTTATTGGAACAAATGAATAAAAAAGGAATTCTATGTGTGTCGGCTTAATTGCAGCCAATCAATAGCTAAACTTCAACTTAATTGCGCCTAGGATATCAAGATACATTTTTAAGCACATTTTTTAAGACAAATCTTAAGTGACACGTCGGCAAAATCTACTATTAGTTTTATGTAAATTAAATAATTTAAGTCTTTCATAACCCACTTGGCATACCTTTGTCATTGTTGCCGTCACCAAAACGGTTTGAAATCCTTCATCACCAGTCTTTGAAGCACGGTTTTTTAATGGTGTAAGAAATTTTTGTATATCAGGACCAAAACCATGATCAAACATGGTATCAGCCTCATCCAAGACCTATGCAGAGATTGTCACAGCTAGATAGTCAGAAAATGAAGTACCTACTGTGAGGGGAAAAAAAAGACACAATTACCAAGTATCTGATGTCACCATAAACCATGTTTCCCTCTTCAATATGTTGTAGAACCCTGCCTGGAGTCCCCACAATCATGTCAATTGGGCTTGACAAAGAATCTTCTTGAGGTCTCAAACGGCCACCACCACTAACCATGGTAGATCTGAATCGGGCATGATGACTGATAGATTTTGCCACACGAAAAACCTGCAATATCGATTAAATTCTGTTTGCCAGAAAACCCTCTCAAGTTTAACTAAATTCTTCCTTTCATTAATGGTAAATAACCTGCTCACAGAGCTCCCTAGTAGGGCACAACACAACAGCTCGGGGGCGCCTAGGCTTCATGAGCATACCATCCAATTCCTCATCTCGTCTCAACAACTGAAATATCAAACACCTTAGGTCAAACCAAGCTAAAACAAAAGGTTAACTGTGAATAACAGTTAACAAAAATCAACTTTAATACTATGTTACACCAAGACATGAGTGTTTATATAATGGTTCACTAGTACCTCAACCAATGAAATATGTGTTACTTAAATCCATTAAATTCTTCAAAACTGCAAAGTCAAATGCAAATACAGTTTTCAACACAAGGAAGCTCCATTTATGGAAGAGATTCTGCTGCCCCAATGTTTTGTAGCTACAAAAAATGTTCAGGTCGAATACTTTAGTTATATGCAAAGCAGCAGGCCGAGGAGTGATTTTGACGGTGGAAAACCTTAGGAAAAGAAAGTTCATATGCATTCGCTGGTGTTTCTTATGCAAGGAGACGGTAGGATGTTGATCATCTTCTACTTCATTGCAACCTGACTTCGAGACTGTGGTGGGATATGTTTAGCTGGTTTGGTATGTCTTGGGTGATGCCTAGAACTGTGAAGGATATGTTGTCTTGCTGGAAATCTGGAAGAAGCAGGAGAAAATGCAGAGCTTGGAATGTTGTCCCTTTAGCTTTGATGTGGATCGTTTGGAGATAGAGAAATAGGAGGGCTTTTGAAGGGGTAGAAATGACTTTTGGGCAGTTGAGTAGCAGCCTTCGGTCCCTTATTTATTTTTCGTGCACCCATGTAGTGCCGGGTTGTATAGAGGATTGGGTGTCTTCTGTAGAGAACCATGTCGTCTTGTAGTTTTTTTACTTTTTGGTATACTTCTTGTATACCGCCGGTTTTGGCACTGTGATTAATGAAACTGTTTATCTGATCCCAAAAAAAAAAAAATTGCAAAGCAGCAGGCCAAGCAAAGTTGGATTAGGAGTTGAACCCATCTGATCCAATTAAAGTTTGCCTTGTTTACTTCTGCATAACAGCATTTAGGCTTAGTTTCTATTGTTATACTTGCACTAGGACTGGTGTTTTCTAGGAGTTTGCTTTTTAATCTGGCAATTTGCATTTCAGTATAGAATAACTGTAACAGTTTCAGCGCCTCACATTGAGTTAAAAAGACAATTAATTTAGTGATGGAATGAAACAGAGTTTCTTGAAGCAAATAATAAAAATCCTGTTATTTTTAAAGATTAAACTAATAAGAAAGAAAATAAAGGTTATATCGCTCTATCTAATGACAAAACGACTGTTCCGGATCAGGAATAGAGTCTCCAATGTAGTTCCCATAATTTGTAATTCGAGATAGGCAGACAATGGATTCATATAATCAACCCCAGCTAGTATTGTATTGAAGGGTAGTTGATCAACAACATACCAAGTGTAATCACATTGAATGGGGTTTGGGGAGGGTAGGTTTAAACAGACCTTACCCCTGCCTAGGAGGTAGAGAGGTTGTTTCTTATAGACCTTCGACTCAAGAAAAGAACAGTTCAGAGCAATCCGGAAAGGAAATAATAAAAAATGAAGGAACCATGGAAAAATATATGACGAAAATTATAAGCCACTCCTAAGAGATTAGCATTAATATAGAGGAATTTCAGATTCCTGCACTGTCCTAAAATAACAAAATGTTACTTTAAGCAGCTTATCAAAAAGATAGTACTTTGAAGCAGCAGGATAAAAATGACATCAGAAAGAAAGATAAATAACATTACGAACAAAAACAATATATGTGGAAAACATTGAAATTTGAAGAAACCAAAGAAAGAAATGAATCATGAATAACGATAAATTGGAATCCAAGTAACCAACAGGGGAAGGCATATTTACAGATGGAACTGAACATGCTATTAGCAAAATGTTTATTTAATCAATTATCACTACAAAGAATTCTCGATTTAGGTCTGTCCTAGTTAAGTCATCAGCATACTAAACATTCTTTTTGCTCAAATGTTGGAATTTCAAGGAGAACAGTGTGTCATCCTGGATAAAGTTTTTTCCTTTCCTAAATAATATTGCAATACTAATCCAAACCATCTCTTCCATACTAACCTAAAAAGGAAAAAAATAACAGAAAAAAAGCTACAGTTAGCATTACTCACTAACTAACAACAAACACAGCCCCTTATCCATGATCAAACAACCAATGTGAGTGCATACATCAATTAAACATGACAAACCTAAAAAAGTATCAACCAAATGCAGAAAGTAGGGGCTTTAATGAAAAAGGGGTGAAAGGAGGAAAAACTAGAAATATATATATGCTTAGTCCAAAACTAATAATTATAAGCATGAATGAAAAATAAATTAAAGTCAAATATCAATAGCTAAGTGTCTGCCTCTTCAGAAGAGACTTGTTGGCAAGGAAAAGTATGGCTTACAACCTGGATGACGATAACACTGAAGCGCATATTAAGCAAGGCGAAGCGCTCAACACGGTTTGAGCCTCGCTTCAAGTCTTAAGCGCGCTTTTGACAAAACATTAATTAAACATGACAAATCCCCAAGAAAGAAGAAATCAAATCAAAATGAATTTATTTCAACTGAACAATAGGCAACATGTAAGCAAGAGTCTTTCCTGAACCCGTATGCGAACCCAACACCACACTTTTCCCCTCAATCACAGCAGGTATACCAATACTCTGAATCTCAGTTGGTTCAGAAATACCCATTTGACCTAAAGCCCTGATAATCTCTTCAGTCAAACCCAATTCCTCAACACTTAGAGCTAGTATAACCGGAGCCAGCATTTTCATGAAGGGGGTTCAAAATATGAAGATGTAAACACATAAAGAAGCCGGAGGGGGTTCAACATCATCTATATATACATTTAAAAGATTAATTTTAACCATTTATATAGAGTATAATTTTTCCCCTTCAACACAACTGGATCCACCCCAGCTAGTATTACTCACTAACTAAAAACAACTACAAGCCATTATCCATGATCAAACACAAATGTGAGTGCAAACGTTAAATAAACATGAAAAACCCAAGAAAGTACCAATCAAATGAATAAAGCATGGGCTTTAATGAAAAAGGCGTGAAACAACAGCAACAACATACCCAGTATATTCCCACCAAGCGGGGTATAGGGAGGGTAAGTGTACGCAGTCCATACTACTACCTCAGTGTGAAATACATATGTCCAGCACAAAACTAATAATTATAAGCATGAATGACAAATAAATGAACAAAGAAATCAAAAAAAATTACATCGATTAAAATATCAATTGTTTAGTGTCGCCTCGCCTCTTCGGAGGAGATTCATTGGCAAGAAAAAGTATGTCGTGGAACAACCTTGATGACGACATTGAACCGCACATTAAGCAAGGTGAAGTGCTCTAACACGTTTTGAGCCTCGTTTCAAGGCTAAACGATCATAAAACATGACAAATCAAAAAAAAGTACCCAAAAAAATAAATTTATTCACCTGAAATGGGCAACATATAAGCAAGAGTCTTCCCAAAACTTGTATGCGAACCCAATATTACACTCTTCCCTTGAATGACAGCATGTACACCAATAGACTGAATCTCAGTTTGGTTCAGAAATACCCATTTCACTTAACACATCCATAACCTCTTCACTCAACCCCAATTCCTCGAAAGTTAGAGGTAGTCAAGCGGAACCCGGATTTTCACTAAGGGGTTCAAAATATAAACACATAAAGAAGCCAAAGGGAGCTCAACATCTACTATATATACACAAAAGAAGAAAAAAAAATTAACCATGTATAAACAGTACAATTTTTCCCATTCGATCCTACCTAGCTCCGCCCCTGCTAGTATTACTCACTAACATGAGATACAAGCCATTATACATTATCAACCAACCAATGCGAGTGCAAATGTTAATTAAACAACATATGAATATCAAAAGCAAGAACTACAAGAATACAGCTAAAAAAAATAGCAATCAAATGAATATTTTTCACCTGAACAATAGGCAACATATAAGCAAGAGTCTTCCCAGAACCCGTATGCGAACCCAAAACCACACTCTTCCCTTGTATGACAGCAGGTATACCAATACTCTGAATCTCAGTTGGTTCAGAAATATCCATTTCACCTAAAGCCCCCATAACCTCGTCACTTAACCCCAATTCCTCAAAACACGACGCCACAGCCTTCTTTTTTCCCTTCTTAACCCCATCATCATCAACTCTAAATGCGTGTTGTCTTGCTAATTGTTTGGGTTTTTCTAAATTGGGATTTGGTGATTCTTTAAGATGTCTAAGTCGAAGTCGTTCTAAGAGAATTGAATGCTTAATAGGTTGAAGTGCTTGTTGTTCGTCATTAGGAGGAGCAGTAGTTGTTGTAGAAGCACAAAGGGGTCTAAACCCTAGATAAACCCTATGGGGCTGAGGTTTAATGGTTACAGAGAAACGGGAAGGGAAGAGAGAGAAAGAGAAATGGAGTGAAGAAGAAGTGAGGTTTAGCAGTGCTCTTCCAGTTCCTCCCATTTTCCTTTCTTCTATAACTCGTGTTTCTGAGTTTGATTGATGATTGAAAATTGAGTATGAAGGCTAAAGCCTCAATGCTGATACTGGCGCACCCAAAAAAGATAAAATAAAACAAAAAAAGAAAAATACTGATGAAAATTGTTATAAAACAACAACGAATAGAGAAAAAAAAAATAGACAATAGAGAGTAATTATTATTTTTTTCGTGGAATGATTTACAATGAAGTAAGTTTTCTATTTATAGGGGGAATTTGCCCCTAATTTCACACTAAAGACAAATACATCAAATCCTGATACATATCAACTAGATCTTATTAGATTTTGATAAAAATTCACTATAATGTAAATACATTTATAACAATCTCCTTTAATGTCTAGATAGATAATGTGCCTTGTTAAAACCTTACTAGAAAAAACCTAAAAAAAATCTAGTGAAGGAAAAAAAGTACATATTTCTAACAATACGCATATCGGCTGCCTCATTAAAAATCTTACAACGAAAATCCAGTGGGATAAAACCTCATAAGAAAAAAAGAGTACAACGCGTATTAACTCCCTCTAATGAGAACATCCTTGAATCTTTGCATCTCAATCTTGTGCACCATCTTCTTAAAAGTTGTAATTGGAGAAGGTTTGGTGAATAAATCAACCACATTTTCACTTGAACGAATCTGTTGCACGTTGATATCACCATTCTTTTGTAGCTTATGTATGTAGAAAAGCTTTAATGAAGTGTGTTTCGTTCTATCTCCTTTTATAAATCCTCTATTAAGATGTGCTATACATGATGCATTATCTCCGTATAAAATTGTGGGTAGATTGTCATATTTCACACCATATTTTTCTCGAATGAGATGTATCATGGACCTCAACCATACACATTCTCGGCTTGCTTCATGAATAGCTATTATCTCAGTATGATTCGATGAAGTGACTATGATAGACTGCTTTGTATATCTCCAAAATATTGCAGTACCACCACATATGACACATAGCCTATTTAAGACTGAGCTTTATGTAGGTCAGATAAGTACCCAAAATCAGCATGACCAATAAGATCAGGATTGCAAACTAGGTAACAAATTAACTAAAAAAAACAGGCTATATCAGGCCTTGTAATATTTGCAAGATACATTAGTACATCAATTGCACTAAGATATGGTACTTCATAACTAAGGAGTTCCCATTCTTTTCTTGAGGTCAGAATTGATCCTTATTCAATTTTTGTATGTTTCTCATTTAAGCAAATACTCTATTGCTTTTAAAAGCTCTCCAAGAGTTTCAATGATACTCAAATCATCAAATTATACCTTATGAGGATAATAAAAAGTTTCTCAGAAACTTTATATGCTTCAGGCATTTTGAATCCTTTAGGGATTTTCATATGGATGTTTGTCAAGTAACAATATCCAACATGTCAAGTGTGACATCTTTTAGTGTCTGGACTACAAATCAAATAAGTTTTACGCTTACCAAAATGTATCCTTTCAGGTTACTTGATAAATTTTTCTACATCAGTATGCTTAAATTAACGTAGAATTCAAATCCTCATAATATTTTACACTATTGCGCCAATATTGTATCAAAGATATCGTCGACGATTTCTTATTTTGTATCGGTTCACAATGTGACATAGCATTTTGAGATCTCATCACTTCATTATTTTCAGGTACCTAAACCTCTCATAAGGTTTTATGAAGTGTTTTGTCGTAGGCTCTTCAAGAGCACATTGCCTTCTTATCATGATTATTTGCTCCTTATCCTTTTCAAGGATTATTTCATTTGAAACCGATTGGTCTATCATGCTTCACTCATGCATAGACTTTATCATTTAAGGACACAAAATAGGAGCACTTGCAGCTAAATATCAGATATTTTCGGTATTTGACTTGAATTATCTTTTGAATGAAGATCTAATAATAATTCCTAACATATTTCATAGTTGCTTATAATCTCCCACTTATGTTAGAAAAACTAATATACATCCTCTATCTTCTTTAAGGAATCCATCTTTGTGCATCATAGTATATTTATTAATTGTATACCGCACATCAAAACTATTAGATGGAATAGTTGGTTCCTGATCTTGAACCAATTGAGAGGGAAGAAATAATCATAATATATTATTTTAATGCATACAAGTGCTATTGTATGTAACATATCATATTTCATACCAATACATGAAACTTTGTTCTCATTAGTAATGGTTCAGCTATTTATGGAACGTATTTAATGCTAAACCATCATCACCAAGATGAATTATCTTGATTATACAATCTGAAAATTATGCTCAATTTATATTAAATAAGTAACTTTATAAATGTTAAACATAGGTTGACCGTGAATGTACATGTGATCATCTTATTGATGCATCTTTTCAACATATCACATGATAGGTGACGGGCCCTTATTCACCTTTTATTCTTTTCAAATTTTGAGGGATCCAATCCCAAAATTAGTTGGTCCAACCAACTTATCATGAGAACAAGCAACATTAAAGTTCAAGAAGCATTTTCTAATTCTTCAATATATGTTCAATACTCAGTATGCACATCTTCGGGATATCACAATCGTTCATGTCAACTTATGAACTTTTAATATAGTAAACTTCAAGTTTACCATGATATGTGTTTTTGCTTTAGTAAATTTCAGATTTACTATTATATGAATAAATCTCAGATTTACTACTTCAGAAATAGATTTCAAAATAACTCATCTCAGCTATTCTACCTCTTTCGGAGGTGAGTTATCATACCATCACAATCAAATACACGTTTATACTAATAAGCTTCGCTAAATATTATCACATTTACCCCAGAGAATGAATCTGTGCTTATAATAATCAAAATTCTCATTCCCCAAGAATGAAATATAATCGTGTCTTAAACTTATCAAATTATGATAGCTTATATATCTTATAACCTCTTTCATCATATTGTTACTTCAGGAGCAAATTGAGGCATATATATGATGTAGAAAATTTTTCTCTAGCATATCTTATAATTATAATAAGCGTGTGAAAATACTATCACTTTTGATGATTATTATCATATTGTCTCTCCACACTTATATTCGTGCATTCAATCACTTGTCTTCTTTCAACAATGAAGCAAGTTGTCAACTTTCAGATTTATGCTACCATATTCACTTCATGGAATAGAGCATATTAATGGGATATGTTTTATTACCTTTTATTAAACACTCATTATTTTGCCTTAGCCATCATAATATCATCAATATGGTGTATTGAGATTCATACTCAACATCTTATCCATATAAAAGCGTCTTAGGCATGAATCGACATGACTTGAACCTAACACATTAGCATCATTTTTGATAATATTGTTCTTGAGGAATAAATTTAAAATATAAATGGTTCCAAACCAATTATTTTTCCTCAAATCCAATAATAATTATATCAGTAGTAGCAAAAGAAAGATAACATAAAGAATTACTAACCTTGAAATCCTTTAGATTTATAATCTCACCTTGTTTGGCAGAGTCTCGTGCTGATAATGTGTTATAAAACAAAAAAGAATAGAGAAAAAGAAAAATAGAGAATAAAGAGTAATTGTTATTTCTCTTGAGGGTTAATTTACAATGAAGGAAACCCTTCTATTTATAGGGGGAACTTGCCCCTAGTTTCACACTAAAAGACAAATACATCAAATCCTGATAGATGTCAACTAGATCTTATTAGATCTTGATAGACATTCACTATAATGTAAATACATTTATAACAAAACTAAATAACTTTGTTTTTTTCTTTTTGTCTTTTATTTTACATGATTCATGTTGAGTTGATATATAATTTTAATTAGAGGTGTATTTTATAAAATTAACCTTATTAATAATTTTAAAACTCTAAATTAGACAATTACATGTAGTTATTTATTAGGGAAAAGTGTCAAATTTATTCCTCTATTTTAAAAAATTAGATAAATATATCCTTCATTAGATTTTGGGGCCAAATTTTCCCTCGTTGTCGTCAAATTTACCCATCTACTTTACAAAATTAGCTAAATATACCCTTCATGATAATTTGGATGCAAATTTATCCTTAATGTGATACTTCGGGGTCAAATTTACTCTAGTTATTAGGAAACTTTTCATTTGTATCCTTTTCTTAATAGAAAAACTCAAATCAACGTCAAATGTCTCGATTTTTTAAAATAAAGGCAAAATAATTTGATGGACCCTTATACTATGTCCGGTTTATAATGTGAATACTCCTACTTACATGTTTGTCATTTGGACTTTTGAACCCACTAAAAAACAACATTTTAAACACTTTTTCAGTGAGTATAGCATACTCGCCCCATGTCAGCTGCCATGTCATCTTCCATGTCATTTATATAAAAAATATATTAAATATTAAAATAAATAAATAAATAAATAAAAACAATCCCTCATCCCTTCCTTTTTTCCTCTCTCTTCTCATTTTCTTTCTCTTTCCCCATTTCTTATTCTTCCTCTCTCTCTCTTTCTTCTTCTTCTTTTTCTACTCTCTCTTTCTTCTTTTCTTTATAAACCCCATTAAATATATTCTACTTCCAATGAATAAAAAAAACAGTTAAAATTGTTAGATTTTATAAAAAAATTCATATGAATTCAAGATCCATAATACCCATTTTTATACATTGATTGTTTTAGTTATTTGGTGAGAAATTTCAGATTTATTTGTTAGCAGGTGATTCCATGGTAAAGTAATGAACATCTTTGGTTGTGTTCTTCTTCTTGAGTTTGTTTGATCAGTCAAAGTAAGGGGTGACTGATGTCTTTGAGATTTTATTAGCAGAATCTGATTCCATGATAAAATTGGAATGCAATTGAAATTTGAGGTTCTTTTTAGTTGATTCCATGATATTTGGTTCGAATTGATTCCATGGTGTCTTGACCAAATCTTACCCAAAAGCTAAAATTTAACACAAAAATTAACCAAAGCTGCTAATGTACTTAGAGGAGAAAAAATTTTGTAATGGGATTTTGTAATACTGGGGGTCTTGATTGGGTTTTGTAATGTTGCAGTGGGGTGGGGGGAACGTTGGTGTCATGGTGGTTGTGTTGCTTGGGAGGGTGGAAGATGGGGTGGGTGGATGAGGAGAGGGTGAGGGAATGGGGGTGGTGGACGGGGGAATGGGGTGGGGAACGAGGAGGGTGCTGGATGGGGTGGGCAAAGGTGGTGGACTGGTGGATGGGGTATGGACGGTGGTGGACTGGTGGATGGGGTGGGGTGCTGGATGGGGTTGGGGAAAGGGGAGGGCCTTTTTTAAAGAAAAAATATTATTTTTTTAATTTTTAAAAATAATTTTAAATTTAAAAAGCTAAAAATGTTGAATTTTTAAAAAATATTATTTTTAAATTTTTAAAAATATTTTTAAATTTAAAAAGCTGAAAAATGTGCTTCACTCGCTCATATACGTTTGATTACATGCGTCTTATCCTAGTCAGCAATTTTAATGCCACATAGATCAGGTCAACGGTCAAAGGATTTAAAATGTTGAATTTTATCGAGTTGAGGGGTTCAGATGACAAACATGTAAGTAGGAGTATTCACATTACAAAACGGACATAGTATAAGGTTCCACCGAACTATTTTGCCAAAAATAAAATACACCTTAATCTAACCACTTTTGATCCAATTCGAGCCATAAAAAAACATAAATAAATATACCTTCTTAAGTTTTATTGGTCAGATTTTTTCAACGTTTAAGCCACCGAATATTTATCAGGGCATAACTCATGAAAAATTGATCTGAATCGGCGCAAACACAAAGAAACATATCTGTCTCTCAGTTCATGGATCTACATAGTGTAGAGCTTATAAAAAATGGCATTTGACCGTCAAATGCAATAGATTAGGGTCATTGAATATTTTTCTGAATGATTGAGTCAAGAGGTCCCCCTATATGTCAATCGTGACATCTCTTCGTTCATATATCTTTCTATGCAATTTAGATCTATACAAATTTTTCATCATATTTTTTGTTCAAAAAATTTATTCTTTGATTCTAAAATCTAGATGCACATAGAATTACATACCAAATTTTGAAATTTAAACATAATCTAACAAGAGCAGAGTTTATAATAGACATTTTTCTCTAATTCCATATTTCTACGTTATCCCATTTCGTTTTACGTTTTGTTCATTTGTAAACAACCTATCAGCGTTGCACGTTGAAAGAGAAGTATTTTTGTTCGTTCGAAAAATTCAACCAACAGAACTGAGGGAGGGGTATATTTGTTTGTGAATTTTTTTGTGGTTCGGATCGGGCGAAATATATTAGGATGTGATCTGTTTTTAAAAATTGGGCAATTTAACATTAATTTGGACTTTTTTGTTAAAGAAAGGGTACAAGTGAAAATTTTCATAACAATGAGGGTAAATATGACCCAAAATATGAAACCGATCGCAAATTTGATACTTAAAGTATGACAAAGGGTAGCCAATAAAGTATATGAGTAAATTTGATCCTAAAGTATGACAGCGGGGATAAATTTGGCTCCAATGTATAATAAAAAATATATTTAGTCAATTTTTCAAAGTAGGGGATAAATTTAATCCTTTCCCTATTTATTATTAGAAATAGTATGACAAGAAGTAATAAAACTCTATTTGTAAAAAATAACAAGTAAATTAAAAAATATATTTTAAATTTAGTGATCAAATAAAATGAAAGGAGGGAGTATACTACAATCTAATAAGGGATGGTTTACTTGGATAACAAGTTATTTGAAATTATATTTGTATTATTTTTTAATCTTGTAATTTTGAAAAAAAAAAGTACTTGGGAGAAAAGTTGTTGAGAATAATAGAATGTGTCATTTTATTTTATTTTTTAATTTCAAAATTAGTTATTTCAAAATTGTTATAGTTGAACATGGGATACTATAATTTCACAATTTATTCCGGTGATAATCGTTTATGCTACTGACTAACTCATTTCTAGAAACTATTTTTTTTATTCGATTAAATGTACAAACATTCTTTTTTGCTTGTGTTTTGATTTAATCTATATTTAAAGTTAGAAATTTTTGTAAGTTTACCTATTTCAAGAATAATTTCTTTTTATAAGTTTACCTATTTCGAAAATAATTTAAAACATATACAATAGTTGAAACTTTAACTTCAGATATTTTTATCTCAAATTTATATGATTTTGCCAATCAATTTAGATATTTTTTTACTGAAGTTGATCTGGTTGTAGTACGTCATTTGGTATACTACAATGATGTTTTTCACCTTCTTGAGTCATAAACTTTCTCAACAATCAAGGGCAACCATTTTGCTCAAAATCTCTTAAAAATTTGTTAAGAGATGACAAAATTTATTATTCTCGTTGTTTGGTGTTTATACCAATTAAATATGGAATAGGATATAATAATATAGTGCACATCATACAAGAGAGTACTCTCTTTATTATAATACAGGTCTTCCACATTCTTTCTTAAGATATGGAGCAATCGTCAATTGACAATTTAAGATTGACCGTACAATCCGCATGCATGCCTACTTGTCTTTCACTGACCTATTTGTACCAAACTACAATTGCTTTCCTTTAAAAAAAAAGAAGAAGAAAAGGGGTCCTTCAATCAATCCTTAATCGACATCAACTCCATCCTAGCAAAGTAAAGTCTTTGTCTGTATTGTTTGGTTGATATGATCAAACACTTGTTCTTCCTTATCAGTTTTTTCAAAAGCATTTTTGGGGCGAATGTCAGGATGAGTCCCGAGGCGCAAATGAAAAATGTAGATCCATAGGGAATAAGTCCTAGAATTTGGGGCGTAAATCCGAGCGTAAAAGCATATTTTTGGGCGTTAATTTTGATTTTGTTATTTTAAAAATATTTTTTTGTTATAAAATCATATTTTTTTAATTATTAGTGTAATGATATTTCTACTTTATGCTATCATTTTTCATATTTTAGTGATTTTATCTAATTCTAAATATAAATAAAGAAAATAAAGAAACCTTCTTAGAAAATAATTATAATAATTTTTCTGTATTATTGATGATTTATTTATATTTATTTGTAGAAATTATTGATAATCTTACTTTTGCTTATATATTTGGTAGTAAAATTATAAAATTTAAGATATATAAGATACGCCCCATATATCCATGAGACTTACACCCCGTGTTTCGATGCAAAATGCATCGTCTTGTGCTCCTACCTTTTAAAACACTGTTTCCTACTTTTGACAGAAAATCTGCCCGATACTTATAAAGTTTGATGAAATGTGGGTGTTGCACCACACAGTGAGGAACTAGGTCCCTTAGAGTCAGTCACAGGCAATCAAACAGTAAAGCGCTGAAAAACTAAAGCCTTGCAAGAAAGTAAAAAACATAGTAATTTAACAAGGAAACCTCCTCGCTCAAGGGAGGAAAAACTACAGTTTGCCCTCACAAGCACCCCAGCAGTCCACTATAATCAAACTCTTGATTACAGATACCAATGAACCTAACTCTAGGTTACACCTGCTTGTAATAACTCTATAACAAGCCTACTTTAACAACTCTGCCAAGAACACACCTCAATACTGATTAACTCTAACCAATATTGACTCAGGTAACTCTACCTAAGCACTCTCAATAAAGCAAAGAAAACATTACTCTTATAGCACGAGTAATTCAGTTACAAATCATAGTTTGACTCAAGAACACACACACTCTTTCAGATGACAAAGAATGGAGCTTGAGCAATATATGAGTTTTTGCCTTTTTCACTCTTTAAATATTCAGGATTATGAAAAGTCAACCATTGAGAAGCATTCTTTTTCTTTTTTAATGCAATTATGATTAGGTAGAAATCTGATTAGGCCAAGTGTCTTTGAAAGGTATATATCTCACCTGCACAGTTTGTTACACTAGAAGACAAAACTGCATAAACCTTGTGATAACTATATTTTTCCATGACGATCCAGGGACCTGGTCAGCTGATCATTATCAAAACAAGATATAGCAACTTTTTCTTTTTTTGATGATAACCAACCACAGAATTTGGAACATCAAATTCATTCACCTTATTCAGTTGAAGCGATTACCACTACTGTCAGTGAATGTTCCCCCACCACTTTGCACTTTGCTTCCCCCTATGAATAGGCCATCGTGTTTGAGCAAAATTCTTTCTCTTGTCACTATGCCACCATGCCATGAGGCTTCACTAACATTCAACACATATGCACCCAGTACCTGGTCCCTTACACATCATAAAATACACACAGCTGGTCTCTACCATATGAATTCAATATCCCCCCTTTTGGCATTATTAAAAAGTGATAACAGTAAACCAAGAGTAAAATAAGCACAAGTTAGTTAACTCATCGTCACTAGGGCAACAGTAACATGAAGAACAACTTTAAAATTAAGGAAGAGATAGATGAAACACATAAACTGAGATTCATTTATTGTTAAGAGAGATCAAAACTAATACATCATACTAAAATAAACATAAAATTCTAATTCATCAAAAGCCACACTAGGAATAAAAACTTAAGACTGACACACTGGGATGACAGGACTTAGGTAGAAGGGGGTTTAAGAAAAAAGGATTTCGGCAACAACTCCATTCTAGAACTCTCTACAGTATAAGCATTTAGTAATTATTTAGTGAGGTCTTTAACTTCAGCATTCAGACCATGAACCTCCTGAGCGAGTTCTGCAAACTTAACCTAGAGTTTTGTATTTTTTGCTGCAATTCCTCAGTGGCACCAGGTCCTTCTAAGGACAACTTTTGATTCTGTATCTTCAAGTACACTATCTCAATATCATTTGTAGCTAACTGGATCCTCATCTCCTTGTTTAAATTCTCCTGAGCAGCCAAAAGTTCTAACACTTGGGACATAGTTTCCACTTTTCCTTCTATGCATTATTTTTTACCAATATTGTTAAACTGAACTTTGGTTTGACTGTTCAGGTGTAACGCCTCGAATCTGGTACCCAAAATACTACACGGTGCTCATGACCCCAAAGGACTACAAGCTAACCCATGACTGATATCTGTATCTGTATACTGCATTATATACTATATAATGCGGAAATATGAACTGAAAGGCCATAAGATTTAATACTGAGATATAATATCTGATAAAAATATAACATCTGGGTGGGGTATGAAATATCCAAAACAACTAAAATAAACTGTCTGAACATACTGTAGTCTGAAAAACCTTTAAATCCTGACTGAACTGTCTGAATAAGGAGTTGATAAGACATGTCCCCAACTACCTCCAACTAATAAATAAATTAATGAGGTAATAAAGTAATGATCATGTCCTCAAAAGATGAGGAATTTCTGCTAACTCTGACTGCTGAGACTAGAATCTACTGATGCTCTAAAGCTAGTGTCTCTGAACCTCTGATATAAGACACTATAGCACAAATGCGTCAGTACTTTAAACATACTGGTATGCATGTAAGGTAGGCTGAATGCATGGGGTTCATATACATGAACACTATTGACTAACTGACTAATATGAACGGGAGAATGCATGCAGGAATATATAGTAACTATAACTGAGATTGTGATAACATAAATTTATTGATAACTAATATGACTGGTAACTGAGTTCTGATGACTGATATAACTTATAGCATGAGTGACTGTATTTGACAGTCTTAAATTTGATGGAACTAGCTGAGTTCCATACTGTTCTGAGTTGACTGTATCTAACAGTCTTGAATTATGTAGTTGAAACTGTGGGAAGTAGTTATCTAACTAACATGTCCCAAATAATGCATTATAGCTGAGTTGGGGTCTAATCTGTAACCCCAATTGGAAGGGTGTTAATACCGCGCCACCGGTAAGTATAAGCTGTAAGTGACCCTTATCTGACAGTGTCCCCAAAATAAAATGGTGGGGCCTTCATCTGATAATGCTTATCCACCTCATCAACCCTCATCTGATAGTGTTGATGTCTCAACCTATGCTGGCTACATAGTTTTAGAATGCAAGGATGACTTCTAAGAATCACACCCTCATCTGACAGTGTGTATTCCCATTCTTGGGTTCACTCAGTGCTAATTTTTACTCCCATTTGAATAGATACTGTACATGAATTACTAAACTGAACTGGACTGAGATAACTGAGTTTCATTGACTGACGGAATAATACTAAGATTTTTGTATTACTGAGCTTTCTGAGATTACTGGGATTTCTGAGTTTTACTGAGTTTTCCTGAGTCACATGACTAACTGAATTCTACTAAACATGGCTTGACTGAGGATATTGTTAAAATATGACACTGGCTCAAGGCACACAGCTAAATCGTTGGGTACAAGTACCCCCAGGACTCGATGGAAAGAAACTGACAAAGCATGACTTTCTTGAATACATGACCAACATCACAATCCATAATTCATTTATTGAGGCATTTCATCAAATATGTGATATGCATAAACTTGTACATACATGAGGATTGCATAATATCATACTAGTTGGGCACTTCTTCTTCACATAGGCATTTAATCAAACACATGGTAAGCATAGTATATGTAGAGAACATTATACAATAAATAAATATCATGATTCAACTCTAATTTCATCATCCACGGGTTTAATCATAGGTTCACATAAATCTACACCTATACTAATCAATTCCACATAAAATTGATCACCCAACATGTATTAGAATTCAATTGGTCATTATCAACATGAACAAAACCAAGCCCAACATGAAATTCATACACTTGAACTTTGAAAAGAGATTCTTGGGCTTCATGGACGAAAAGAGTCCATAAATAAATACTATGCATACCTTAGTTCGTAAATACGCGAAGATTGAAAGAGGAAATTCTTGATTCTAAATCTTCTATGAAAAGCCCTAGGTTGTTCTTGAGAGCTTTTTGAGAGAATAGGGTATATTTTAGTGTAAATGGGGCTTAATCCAGTGTTTTTAAGCTTATATAGGGTGGGGAAAAATACTCATTTTGCCCTTAAAATGTTGAGCTGGAAGCTGAAAATTTCGGCAGTATGCGATGGAGCGTGCGTCGCATGCTCTAATCCTTCGCACTGGAGCATGCGTCGCATACTCTGTCACATGCTAGGACTTGTGAGATGGACCATGCGATGCATGCTAATCGCATGATGCTACTGTTTAGAAATCCAAACATGCCCTAAACGGATTCCGAAAATTCTGAAACTCACCTGGGATGTACTATGACCTTGCCCCATCGCAATGAAACTTGAAAATAAAAAAACAGAGGTCGGAAAGGTCATCAAATAAATCTCCAAAGTTCGGAGGCTTAAAATGAGACTAAGTGTTGAACACTTTGCAAAATATTCTAAGTGTTGGAGTTTTTAAAGCTTAAGGTGCTGAATTTTTATTTTTTTTTAGATTTAAAATTTTATGGGGTCTTACAATATCTCCCCCTTTGGAACATTCGTCCTCCAATAGAAACTGACTGAGAGGGGAAAGAAGACCACTGAGGTATGTATAGATCATAAACTACTGAAAATATGAGATCATGACTAACATAACTAACAAGCTGAACATATCATACTGAACATGCATATCTGATGCATGGATAACTGATTCATGAATACATAATAGAGTGTTCTGATAAACTAAGTTTCTCACAATTAGAATACATGTTAGATGCATAATTATATAACTGAACTGATACGTGAATGCATGACTGAATATGCAATGATACTCAGTACCAAGTTTGTAATAAAATTCTGAACATGAAATAGATACCAAGCTTGTAACTGAAATTTGAACATGAAACTGTAAAGCTTAAGGGGAAATGTTAGCTTGAGCTTGATTTGAGTTGGCGGGGAAGAGGTGAGTATACTTGGTTTACATATCTGCTTTTGCTTCCCAAGTAGCTCCCTCAACGGACTGATTTTTCTAAAGAACTTTGACTAGAGGGACTTCTTTTTTCCTCAGTCTACGAGTCTGATAGTCTAGGATTTCAACTGAAATCACTTCATAAGAGAGGCTGTTCTGAATATATATGCTCTGAATAGGGATTACAACTGCTAGATCACCTATGCACTTCTTGAGCAAATAGATATAGAAGACTGGATGAACTGAGACTATATTTGAAGGTAATTCGAGCTCATAAGCTACCTTGCCAAAGCAATTAAGAATTTTGAAGAGATCGGCATATCGGGGACTGAGCTTTCCCTTCTTACCGAGCCTCTTAACTCCCTTCATGGGAGAGATCTTTAGATAGACATAGTCACTAATCTCAAACTCGAGATCCTTTCTACGAACATCTACATAAGACTTTCGTCTAATTTGGGCAGCCCAGAGTCTTTTTCTGATCAACTGGGTTTTTTCTAAGGTATCGAATACTAAGTCAGGCCCTATAACTGAGACCTCTCTAACTTCAAACCAACTAACTAGAGATCTGTATCTCCCACCATAGAGAGCTACGAATAGAGCCATCCGAATACTTGAATGATAGCTATTGTTGTATGTAAACTCAATCAAAGGCAAATGGTCATCCCAACTACCCTTGAAATCAATTGTACACACCCTTAGAATATCTTCTAGGGTCTGAATGATCCTTTCTGCTTGACCATCTTTCTAAGGATGAAAGGTTTTACTGAGATGAACTTGGGTACCAAGTCCCTTTTGGAACGCTTTCCAAAATTAAGAGGTGAACTGGGTATCTTTATCTCAGATAATTGATAACGAAACACTGTTCAAACTGACCAACTCTCTGATGTAGAGTTTGGCATAATCCTTTGTTGAATAGGAGGTATGGACTGGAAGAAAATGAGATGATTTGGTCATCCTGTTACAATGACCCAAAATGAATTAAGCTGGTGACAAGTACGAGGCAAACCCGCCACAAAGTCTATGTTCACTTCTTCTCACTTCCAAGTAGGAATAATGAACTCCTGCATAGACCCACTAGGCTTCTGATGCTCTATTTTAACTTGTTGACATATAGAGGACTTAGCCACAAAATCTGCAATATCTCTTTTTATCCCACTCCATCAATGGATTTTCCTGAAGTCACGGTACATCTTTGTGGCCCCTGTATGAATAGAGTAGCGCGCACCATGCGTTTCTGCAAGAATTTGTTGCCTTAAGTCGTCTACACCTGGAACACATAGATGACCCTGACAACGCAATACACCATCTCCCCCTTGGGAGAAAACCTTTACTTTCTGATCCTTGACTGACTCTTTTAACTTGAAAAGGTTGGGATCTCTATCTTGCTTTTCTTTCACCTCAGAAACTAGAGATGATTCTGAACTACTCTAAACCCATACATCATCCTCTTCTGAATCGACTAAGCGAACACCTAGTTTGGTAAGCTGATGGACTTCCTGAGCTAACTTCTTCTTACTGTCCACAACATGAGTAACACTACCCATAGATAGTCTACTGAGAGCGTCGGCCACAATGTTGGCCTTGCCCGGATGATAAAGAACACTCATGTCATAATCTTCAAGAGCTCTAACCACCTTCTCTGATGAAGATTGAGATCTTTCTGTAAAAAGACATACTGAAGGCTCTTATGATCTGTGAACACATCTATATGAACACCGTATAGATAATGCCTCCAAATCTTCAAGGCAAAAACTACGACTGCTAACTCAAGATCATGAGTAGGATAATTCTTTTTATGAGGTTTAAGCTGGTTGGAGACGTAGGCTATCACTTTACCATGCTGCATAAGGATACAACCCAAACCTACTCTGGATGCATCATAATACACCACGAACCCATTTGAACCATCTGGAAAAGCTAAGATTGGAGCTGAGGTGAGTCGAGTCTTTAACTCTTGAAAACTCTTCTCGCAAGGATCTGACCACTGAAACTTGACTTTCTTCTGAGTCAATATGGACATAGGGGATGCAATAGAAGAAAATCCCTCAACAAACCATCTGCAATAGCCATCCAAACCTAAGAAACTACTGATGTCTGATGGAGAGACAAGTTTGGGATAGTTTCGTACCATTTCAGTCTTTTGAGGATCTACTCTAATGCCATCATTGGAAATGATATGACCAATGAATGCTACTGAATTTAGCCAAAATTTGCACTTACTAAATTTGGCGAACAACTGATAATCTCTAAGAGTTTGAAGTACGATTCTGAGATAGTCTGCATGATCATGCTCACTACGAGAATAGACCAGAATATCATCTATGAAGACTATGATGAACATATCCAAGTACTAATTGAACACACGGTTCATCAGGTCCATGAAAGCTGCTGGAGCATTAGTAAGACCAAAGGACATAACCAAAAACTCGAAGTGACCATACCGAGTACGAAAATCTATTTTTGGAATTTCACATTCTCTGACTCTGAGCTGATGATAGTCGGATCTGAGGTCTATCTTAGAGAAATAACTGGCACCCTGAAGTTGGTCAAACAAGTCATCAATTCTGGGAAGAGAAAATTTATTCTTGACCATGACTTTATTGAGCTGACAATAATCAATACACATTCTGAGAGAATTATATTTCTTGCGCATGAATAAAACTGGTACACCCCACGGGGACACATTAGGCCTGATGAATCCCTTATCTAAGAGATCTTTCAACTGCTCTTTCAATTCTCTGAGTTCTGCTGGTGCCATTATGGCAAAATAGATATAGGTTGAGTATCTGGAAGAAGATCAATGCCAAAGTCTATTTCCCTTTCAGGATGAATTCCTGGAAGATCTTCGGGAAAAAAATCTGAATATTTATTCACTACTCTGACTGATTCAAGACTGGAAGTTTCAGAACTAGTGTTCTTAACTTGAACAAGATGATAGACACATCCTTTAGATATCATTTTCCATGCCCGAAGGTAGGACACAAGCTGACCTTTGAAAGCTAATACACTACCCTTTCACTCTAGGACGGGTTCGTTCGAAAATTAAAATTGAACTATCTTATTTCTACAGTCGACTGTGGCATAGCAGGATAAAGCCAATCCATGCCGAGAATAACATCAAAATTAGTCATCTCTAATTCGACTAAGTCTGCTGAAGTGACTTTCTGAAATATCATAACTGGGCAGTTCATGTATACATATCGAGCTATGATGGTTTTACCCACTGGGGTAGAAAATGAAAAAGGCTCTGCTAGAATTTTGAGATTGACTCCAAAATCAACAGCTATATAGGAGTAACAAAAGACAAAGAAGCTCCTAAATCTAGGAAAGCATAAACATGAACATGAAAGATCTGTAACGTACCAGTAACCATATTAGGAGAATCTTCCTGTTCTTGCTGGGAATAGAGAGCATAAAGTCTGTTTGGCATTGCCCACTAGTAGCGCTAGAGGTGGCACCCTACTGGTTTGGGCGACCGAACTGAGTTGAGAAACGGTTCTGCTGACCCTGATAACCTGACTAGGGAAAATCTCTGACTTTGTGGCCTGGTTTGCCACATCCAAAATAGACATCGCTTCCAGCTCTGTAAGCACCCTTGTGGTTCTTACCATAAATCTGGCAAAGGGGATTAGTTCGGGCATTGCTGACACTGCCCTAAAATTTTTATCCTGGCGCCCTATCTCTATTACCATCCCTGAATTCAAAGCTGGAGCACTAGCTGAAGAAGGAGCTGGAACTAATGACTTAGGATGAAACTGAGAACGGTTTCCTCCTTCTGATTTAGGCTGAGCAAAGTTGAAACTACCTGTCCTTGCTCTCCTATTTTGCTTCTCCCTCATCTTAATCTTTTGCTCTTCTATCTGCTGAGCATGAGTCATAAGCCTGGATAGAGTCATGTTACTATTTAATATCACCGACCTACACTCGTTGACCATACTATCATTCACCCTAGAAATAAACTTACTCATCTTGGCCCTGCTGTCTCCAACTACATAAGGGGCATATCTGGCTAATTGAGTAAACCTAAGAGAATACTCTTTCACTGTTATGTTGCCCTGCCTGAGGTTGATGAATTCTAACACCTTAGCTTCTTTCAGATCTAGGGGAAAGAACTTTTCTAAGAATGCGGTAACAAACTTCTCCCACTCAATAGGCCCTGTATCATCTGGCCTTTCTGACTTTTACTGCTTGTACCATGTGTGAGCAACATCCTGTAACTAATATATAGCGAGCTCAGCACTCTCAATAACTGACACCCCCATAATGTCAGTAACCTTCTGAACCTGATTGATGAATTCTTGAGGGTCCTCATCTGACTTAGACCCGAGAAGGGATGAAGGATTTATTCGAGTAAAATCTCTAATCCTGGCTGCAGCTGAATAGGCCACTGGGTTGGCCGGAATGACATCTGGTCATTCATTCTGAGTAGCAACTAACTGGGCAAGAGTAGTGAATACAGCTCTAAACTTTGCATAAGAAACATGTACGCCCAAAGGTACTTCGGCCTGAGGGGCTGACTGATTCCCGTTTCTTCTTTTTGGAGGCATGTTCTGTAAAAGTAAGGGAGAAACGTATTAGACTAAGATATTGACTTGAGACTATGACACACATAAATACTGAAAGAAGAGAAACTATTCCTATAACATCTTATAGTCTCCTGCACATAAATATTGGGCGCAACACACCCATGCACAAGACTTTACTAGATGTGACTTTCAGACTTCCTAGGACACTATTGAACCTTAGGCTCTGATACTAAGTTTGTAACGTGAATCTAGTACCCGGAATGCTACATGGTGCTTATGACCCCAAAGGACCACAAACTAACCCATGACTGATATCTATACCTGTATACTGCATAATATACTGTATAATGTGAAAACATGAACTGAAAGGCCATAAGGTTCAACACAGAGATATAATATCTGATAAAAATATAACATTGGGGTGGGGTATGAAATACCCAAAACAACTGAAATAAACTGTCTGAACATACTGTAGTATGAAAAGCCTCTAAATCCTGACTGAACTCTCTGAATAAGGAGTTGATGGGACACGTCCCCAACTAACTCCAACTAATAAATAAATTAAAGAGGTAATAAAGTAATGATCATGTCCTCAAAAGATGAGGACTCTCTGCTAACTCTGACTGTTGAGACTGGAATCTACCAATGCTCTGGTGCTCGTGTCTGTGAACCTATGGTATAAGACACCATAGCGTAAATGCGTCAGTACTTTGAATGTATAGGTATACATGTGAGGTAGGGTAAATGCATGGGGTTCGTATGTAAGAACAATACTGACGAGCTGACTAATGTGAACGTGAGAATGCATGTATAAATACATAGCAACTATGACTGAGATCATGATAACATAAAATTACTGATAGCTAACATGACTGGTAAGTGAGTTTTGATGACTGATAGAACTGATAACATGAGTGACTATATCTGACAGTCTTGAATTTGATGGAACTAGCTGAGTTTCGTACTATTCTGAGTTGACTGTATCTGACAGTCCTAAATTCTGTAGCTGAAACTCTGGGAAGTAGTTATCTAACCAACATGCCCTAAATAATGCATTATTACTGAGTTGGGGTCTAATCTGTAACCCTAATTAGAAGGGTGTCAATACCGCTTCACCAGTAAGGACAAGCTGTGAGTGACCCTCATCTGATAGTGTCACCAAAAGAGAATGGCGGGCCCCTCATCTAACAGTGTTTATCCACCTCATCAACCCTCATCTGACAATGTTGATGTCTCAACTTATGCTGGCTACATAGTTCTGGAATGCAAGGATGACTTCTAAGAATCACACCCTTATCTGATAGTGTGTGTTTCTATTCTTGGATTCATTAGGTGCTAATTTCTATTCCCATTTGAATAGACACTGTACATGAATTACTAAACTGAACTAGACTGAGTTAATTGAGTTTCGTTGATTGACGGAATATTACTGAGATTTCTGTATTATTGAGCTTTCTAAGATTACTAAAATTTTTGAGTTTTACTGAGTTTTCCTGAGTCACATGACTAACTGAATTTTACTGAACATGGGTTGACTGAGGATATCGTGAAAACATGACACTGGATCTAGGCACACAGCTAAATCATCGGGTACAAGTACCCCCAAGAATCGAAGGAAAGAAATGACAAACCTTGACTTTCTTGAATACATGACCAACATCACAATCCATAATTCATTTATTGAGGCATTTCGTCAAACATGTGATATGCATAAACTTGTACATACATGAGGATTGCATAATATCATACTAGTTGGGCACTTCTCCTTCACATAGGCATTTAATCAACACATGGTAAGCATAGTATATCTAGACAATATTATACAATAAATAAACATCATGATTCAACTCTAATTTCATCATCCACGGGTTTAATCATAGGTTCACATAAATCTACACCTATACTAATCAATTCCACATAAAATTGATCACCCAACATAGATTAGAATTCAGTTGGTCATTATCAACATGAACAAAAGTAAACCCAACATGAAATTCATAAATAAATCTATACATTTGAACTTTGAAAAGAGATTCTTGGTCTTCATGGATGAAAAGAGTCCATGAATGAACACTATGCATACCTTAGTTTGTAAATACGCAAATTTTGATGGAGGAATCTCTTGATTCTGAATCTTCTATGAAAAACCCTAAGTTGTTCTTGAGAGCTTTTTGAGAGCATAGGGTGTATTTTGGTGTAAATGGTGCTTAATCCCGTGTTTTTGAGCTTATATAGGGTGGGGAAAAATACCCATTTTGCCCTTAAAATGCTGAGTTAGAAGCTGAAAAATTCGGCAGCATGCGATGGAGCGTGCGTCGCATTCTAGGACCTATGAGATGGACCATGCGACGCATGCTAATCGCATGATACTACTATTTAGAAATCCAAACATACGCTAAACGGATTTTAAAAATTCTAAAACTCACCCGGAATATACTATGACCTTGCCCCATCGCAAAGAAACTTGAAAATCGAAAAACAGAGGTCGGGAAGGTCATCAAATAAATCCCTAAAGTTCAGAGGCTTAAAATGAGACTAAGTGTTGAACACTTTGCAAAATATTCTAAGTGTTGGAGCTTGTAAAGCTTAAGGAGATGATTTTTTTTTTTTAGACTTAAAATTTTACAGGGTCTTACATCAGGAGTCCCCTTTTTCCCAATCACTCTAAAGTGATTAAATACCTTTTTCATGAAGTATCCATAAGGCATCCCATGTTTGCCTTCCTTATCATGAATGACCTTATGCATGTGCTCCATCATAAAAGCAGGGAGATTTATCAGCTCAAATTTGCTCAAACACTCAATCAGGAACAAATCAACAGCAAAGGTAATGGTCCTTTTCTCTGATCTGGGCAAAAGAACCTTGTTTACAAATCCAAATACTAACTGAAACTCATTTGTGAGAAATTTCTTCCTCATACCCGCTTTTGATGTTCCTCTTACCTTAGAAGCATCTATCATGAACTCGGTTGAGGGTTGTTGCTTTACAACAATCCTCACCCCTATTACAGGCATATCTAGGATTTTCCATAGTGACTCTTCATCTAGTTTGATTCATTTTCCTTTCACTTTGGCATTCAAGATCAAACCATCATCTGAGAATTCCATAGTGTACTAGAATTCTCTCATCTCACCCTTAAAGTCCATGGGAGTTGGTTCCTCTAAAAGGTGTAACCATCATCGGTGTTTTACATATTCCTCCAATTTAATCATGCCTGGTTTCTTATAAATCTTGGGATCAAATGCTCTCCCAGACAATACTTTTTATGTTTTTAAAATCTTATTTCTTTGATCTCTTGGCCCAACCTTAATTTCTTCATCTTTTTTCCTTCTCTTGAAATCACTACTTGGCTCCTCATTTTCAACCACTTTTCTCTTTTTGGGACCACGTCCCTCAGAAGCTTTTTTTTTTTTTGCAATAGTATATTTCTGCTTCATTCCTATAGGGCTACCAAATTCTGAACGGGAGGACCTGCTCATTCTTGAGACATGAATTTCTTGTATTTATTTCTCTATTGCCACAACAATATCAGGATCAATGTTCTCATCCTCTTAACCTCTACAACTTCAATATCTCCTCCTCTACTACAACAATCTTTTTGAGTCTTCTTCTCTTAGTGGTAGAAGACTTGTTAGCCTTTATAGCATCGGCTAACAACTTCTTTTCAGACCCTCTAGTAGAGTAGGATCTAGTAATTTTTACGCTAGAATTGATCACTTTATCTTTGCCTTTATTGTCTCTTTATTCTATAACAGGCCATCTCAAAAGTGGTTTATCCTCATCCTCCTCATTTGGGGGTAGCATAATCTCTCCATCCTTAGTCACATCATCCTTTTTTACCAACTGTTTGCTCGCTAGTGCTAATTGAGCTTTCCTTGGGATCATATGCAAACAAAAGCAAATTCTTAACTACCCAATCTACACTACTGGAAAGATCAAACCTCTTTACATGTATTTTTTTATCACACAATTGAGAAAAAATAAGGTTTGACTCAGAGGAAGTAGGGGAACCAGATACTTTACCAAAGATACCTGTCTCCTGATATAGCAAATTTTAGGAAGAGAAACTAAATCATTTAATAGGTCAGATCAATTTGATCAAACCCAACTTCAAATTGTTTGTTTCAATACACCACTTTATTCCAGAGATAGTTCTGAAAATAGGTCTGAATACTAAATCCTAGACTTAGCATCCTTTAAATTTCCAAGGTTCCTTCTGCATTGCCTTGAACTAGCCAGCATCTTTCAAATTTTTTTTTACATTTTGAGCTCACTTTTGGGATAGAAATACTGAGAGACCATGCAATTTCTGACTTAAGCTCTTATTTAGACTCCAGTCTCCAAAATTTGAAGTCATAATATCAAGAGGGTGGGTGCATCTGTCTCTCCCGTTAGACCTTCTAATCACCTAGATTTACCAGCTTTCCTAACTCATAAATGATCACTTTCTTCAACACACAAAGTTTCTTTTTGTTAGAAGCTCTGTATGCTTAGATTGATGAGATGTAACTCACAAGTCAACCATAATGACAAGCACATGATATTTTTCTCCTTTAACTTAGACTTTTTGTTTGGAAATTTCAGCTTTGGCATCCCAAGGACTAAGTCCTTTGAAATCAACTATTTGGGCAAAAAGAAAATTACATGTCCCATGAATCAGCATCTTCATGTTAAACACCAAAGTAAGTTACTTGCTATTAGTCAATCATATTTTTGATCCTTTTTCCATTTCCACATGAGACGCGTCCACCTTAAAGTGCCTTGAGAGAGAGAATACAATCAGACCTTTTAGTCATATGCTTTGAATATCTACTATTAATGAACATGTTCTGAATGCAATCCCTTTCTCCCTCGTGCAAACAACATTATTGGTTAGATTTGGGAATCCACTTGAGTTTAAGTTCCCAATAGAAGGATAGAGGTGTGATCAAATTCTTCGTTGCCCTTTTAGGTAATGAGAGCTTATTCACATTCTTCAAAGGTCTGAAACCCTTAAGATAGGTATTCCCATGATGGATATACTTAATAGTATTCATTCTAGCTTTAATCCAACATTGACAGTTTTCCTTCATGTGACCATCTCTATCATAATAAATGCACAAGGGTTTTTGAACCCTGCTTCTAATACCATGAAAACGTTTCCCTTGAGACCCAGGTGATTGGGTTTGATACTATATCCAAGCCCTTTACCATTACTAACACTCTAACTTGTTAAATTAGAAAGAATTTTAGAGGATGTTGTTCATTGTAGAGATTTACTAAGTTCTTCCTTCAGACGGACCAGGTTACTTTCTAACTCCACATTCTTCTAGAGTGCAGTCATGAGATATTTTTAGGAACCCTTTAATTTTTCGTCAAGCTCAATCTGAAACATTGAGACGTCGTTCTTCCCTTTACCATTTCAATTATCTACTTTCTCCAGTTGACTCATCAAACTCAGATTTTCAGATATCAACTTAGCAACCGATTCCTCAATTTCAAATACTTTGTAACACCCCAAAAGTGCACCCTGGACATCACACGGTACTCGAGATTATGAGTAGTCCCAAGCTAACCCTTTAAGCCTTTGAAATTTGAAACTTATAATAAAGGTAAACTTGATATGCAAAATCTTAACTGAAACTGAATATCTTAACTAACAGTCTTAATCTTGGAAATCTTGAAACAAACACTTTAGAATATAAAACATAAGACAGTTTGATGAGCCTATACTTCTAACTAGAGAGCCACTAGGACAAGCCCCAGCTGACTCGAATTTGACAGAAATCAAATAACTAAAATATTTCATCAATATCAAAGTATGAATAATGGGTCCACGAACTATGAGGACTCACCAAAACATTGAGATGTAGGGGGAGATACTCATAATCAATCTTGCTGCTGCACCTGAGCAATAGGACTTATATTACAAGACAATATAACACACAGACATATACGTGGATCAGTACTTCTAGAATGTACTAAGTATATGGGGGTGAATGCATAAGTAAAACAATAACTCATTGTCCATACCAACTTTCAAGGAATGAATGCTAAGTGTAAATGACTCATCTTGGGCTTGAGTAGAACAAAAGCTGGGAAATAATAACCATGAATGATAATGCATAAATACAATCTTTATGAGCTGTAACACTTAGGTTCTAAAAGCTTTACTCTCTTTCTCTCTTAGGGAGGTTCTTCTAACCGACATAAACCATGTGAGCTATCATGGAGTCCAACATCTTACCCATGTTGGGGAGCGTTATTCTACCCTTGCCATCAAAATAGAACCTTAACTTAAGTGATAACTATACTTAACCCATATTAGGATTTAAACCTATGGTGGCACGTAGTTCTGGGGTATTTAACCTTGGACTCATACCCAACTCGGTGCTTAATACTACTTTCTTATTACTAATATGCTCATACTTTAGGAAATCCACCTTAAAATAGCATAAGGTTTTATATGATGAAATAAGTTATACTTCATTTTGCTTTAAATTTTAATCAAAATAGACAATTGTGGATTTCATATCTTAGATTAGGATCTAAAGATCAATTCTTGCTTTAAATCTTGGTATAAACTTATCAAAGAAAACTTAAGAGCATAATCTTTTTAAAATATAAACACTTTAGCTTAGGGCTCAAAATTCATGATAATTCACAACAAGACTTCATACTCAATAGAAATCTTGAAATACTTCAACGATTCTAACCAAGAAAATGACATTTAAATCACGATATGAAACTTATAAATAAAGGTATGGATTCATGTAAAATCACATGCACAATAACCTTCAATCTCAAAGTAATATCATAATTCAAGAATAAAATCATGTAACTTTAACTTTAAAACAAGTTTTGGGCATAAGGATGAGAGTGTATCCTTGTTCATAATCCCACATACTTAACAGGCTTGATTTGATGGAGAATGCTTGACCTTGAAAACCTTGGAGATGATCTTGAAAGCTTTTCTCTGAATTCTTGGATTAAGGAACTTAAATTCTTACTTATCTTGAAGAGAAAGTAACTTGAATTTAAAGTTCTTGGGATTAGGTTAAGGTTTGTTCTTGGGAGAGGAATGGCTTTCTTTGAGAGAGTTTGTGAATAAAGGGGCAATTAATGCTCTTAGGGAACCTAAATTTCATGTTATGAACGAGTTTGGATGAGGAAAAAATAACCCAAATTCCCTTAATGATGAGGATTTAAAAAGTTAAAGGAGACCATCCAACGGTGTGCGACCCCTAGCTAGGTCAAGCAACCAACGCGGCATGACCCCAAGTCTGGGTCAACTACCCATCGCGGTGCGGATCCATCGCGATGCCTTACTATTTTGGACATCCAAACACGGTCCAAACCTTGTCTAAAAGTTCTAAAACCTTCCCGAGACATATCTTTGAACTCTCTAAACATGAATCAATTTAGAAATCAACATTCTGAGGTCGGGAAGGCCAAACTAAATATCCTCAAAGATTAGGGGTCTTGAAATGGCCATGTCTTTAACATTTTGTCATATTTTTAGGGTTTAAGCCTTTTATGCAGGCATTAGGAGCTGAAATGAGCTAAGACTAATATGGGGTATTACCATATCTCCCCCATGGGAACATTCGTCCTCGAATGAGACTGACTAAGCTGAGAATATTGGAGAGGCTGAGGCCATATACTGAACATACATACATAACTAAAACATGATTACTTGACTGTATTGGTTTGTAAATGCATAAAATGACATAAGACTGATTATGTAGCTGGAACTAAGAATGAAAAAAGGAGCAATCTAAGAAAACTATTACCTTGAGTTGAGTTTGAGTTTATGGAGAAAAAGTGTGGGTACTTGGTACGCATATCTGCTTCTTCTTCCCAAGTGGCTCCCTCAACGGACTATGTCCGCCAAATAACGTTGACCAAGGGGACTTCTTTGTTCCTTTATCTACGAATTTGACGACCAAGGATCTCAACTAGGACTTCTTCGTAAGAGAGGTTGTCCTGAACATCTGTCGCCTCTAATGGAACAACTACAACTGAATCACTAATACACTTCTTCAACAGAGAAATATGAAATACTGGGTGCACTGATACCAATTCTGCAGGCAACTCAAGCTTATAAGCTACCTTCCCAACATAACTCAAGATTCTGTAAGGGCCAACATATCGGGGGCTAAGTTTTCCTTTCTTGCCAAATCTCTTCACCCCCTTCATGGGTGAAATCTTCAAATACACAAAGTCACTAATCTCAAACTCAAGATATCTTCTCCTTATATCTGCATAGGATTTTTGTCGGCTTTGGGCTGTCCTAATCCTCTTTCAAATTAACTGAACTTTTTCTATAGCTTTAAACACCATATCTGGCCCTATTAAAACAGCCTCACCCACCTCAAACCAACCAATAAGTGATCTACATCTTCTCCTATATAGAGCCTCAAATAGAGCCATCTGAATACTAGAGTGATAACTATTATTGTAGGCTAATTCGATCAAACGCAAGTGGTCATCCCAACTTTCTTTAAAGTCAAGACACACGCTATTAACGTATCCTTTAGGGTCTGAATGGTCCTCTCTGCCTGATCGTCTGTTTGTGGGTGAAAAGTTGTACTTAGATGGACTTGGGGTACCAAGACCTTTCTAAAAGGCTTTCTAAAATTGAGAGGTAAACTGAGTACCTCTGTCTAACATGATACACAACGGAACTTCATGCAACCTAACCAACTCTCTAAGATAGAGCCTGGCGTAATCCTCAATTGAATAAGAAGTATGAACTGGCAAGCAAGGGGCTGATTTGGTCATTCTGTCTTTAATAACCCAAATCAAATCATGCTGACGATGCGAATAGGGCAAACCCATCACAAAATCCATATTCACCTCTTTCCACTTCCAAGTGGGAATGTAAAACTCATGCAAGGTGCCACCAGGCCTTTGGTGCTCAACCTGAACCTGCTGGAAATTAGCACACTTAGCCACAAACTCTACAATATCCTTCTTCATGCCACTCCACCAATAGATTTCTCGCAAATCATGATACATATTAGTGGATCCTAGGTTAATAGAGTAGCGCGCACCATGTGCTTCTGCAAGGATGCACTGTCTCAAACCATCTATGCACGGTGCACACAGTCTACCTTGACATCGCAACACACCATGTACCCCTTAGGAGAAAACTTCTACCCTCTGATCTTTAATCGATTTCTTCAAATTAACCAAATTAGAATCCTTATCTTGCTTTTCTTTCACTTCAGTAACCAAAAAAGATTTCGAACTATTTTAAACCCATGCACTACCTTCAGTCGAATCAACCAACCAAACTCTTAACCTAGCCAGCTGATGGACCTCCCGAACTAACTCCTTCTTATCATCCTCAACATAAGAAACACTACCCATAGACATTCTACTAAGGACATCTGTCACTACATTAGCCTTGCCTGAATGATATAACACACTCATATTGTAATCTTTGAACAACTCTAACCACTTTCTCTGATAAATATTTAAATCTTTCTATGAAAATACATACTGTAAGCTCTTATGATCCATGAACACGTCAACATGAACCCCATAAAGATAATGTCTCCAAATTTTCAAGGAAAAAACAACAACTGCTAACTCAAGATCATGGGTACGATAATTTTTTTCATGGGGTTGAAGCTGGCTAAAGGCGTAGGCTATGACCTTACCTCTCTACATTAATACACAACCAAGACCTACTCTAGAAGCATTATAGTAAACAACAAATCCATCAAAACTATCTGGCAAGGTTAAAATTGGGCTAACGTGAATCGGGTCTTCAACTCCAGAAAACTCTTCTCATAAGAATCAGACCACTGAAAATTGACTTTTTTCTGAGTCAATTTAAATATGTCGGACGCAATAGAAGAGAATCCTTCAATAAAACATCGGTAATAGCCAGCCAAACCTAAGAAACTCCTGATGTCTGATGGAGGGATGGATCTAGGCTAGTTTCTCACTACTTTATTTTTTTGAGGGTCGGCTCTAATGCCATCAGCGGAAACAATATGGCCAAGAAAATCTACTGATCTTAGCCAAAACTCACATTTACTGAATTTGACAAATAACTGATGATCTCTAAGAGTCTGTAATACAATTTTGAGATGGTCTGCATGCTCATTCTCATTATGGAAGTAGACGAGGATATCATCAATAAAGACTATGACAAACAAGCCTAATTACTATTTGAAAACTTGGTTCATCAAGTCCATGAAAGTTGTAGGGGCATTTGTTATTCTAAAAAAATAACTAGAAATTCAAAGTGACCATATCGAGTCTTGAAGGCTATCTTCGGAATGTCACATTCTCTGACTCTAAGCTGATGATAGCGGAATATGAGGTTTATGTTAGAGAAATAACTTGCACCTTGAAGCTGGTCAAATAAGTCATCAATCCAGGGAAGAGGATATTTGTTATTGATTGTGACTTTTTTCAACTGGCGGTAGTCTATGCACATTCAAAAAGAGCCATTTTTTTTGCGCATAATAAGAACTGGAGCGCCCCACGGAGAGACACTGGGCCTTATAAAACCTTTATCTAAGAGATCCTTAAGCTGCTCTTTTAAATTTTTAAGCTCGGCCGGAGCCATATGATATGGTGGAATGGAGATGGGCTGAGTATCAGGGAGGAGATTAATACCAAATTTTATTTCTTTATCTGGAGGTACCCCTGGCAAATATTTAAGAAAAACCTCGGGAAACTCGTTGACTAGATGGACTGACTGAACTATTGGAGCTTTAGACTTAGTTTCTTTGACTCGAACTAAATGATAAAGGCACCCTTTAGATATTAACTTTTTGGCCTTAAGATAAGATATGAAGTGACCTTTGGGGGACATAGAACTACCTTCCCACTCAAAAATTGGCTCATTAGGAAACTAAAACTTCACCTCTCATGTGCGAATCTATAGATGCATAATAGAAATAGATCTAATCCAGCCCAGAATAATGTCAAAATCCACCATATCTAACTTTATTAGGTCTGCTAGTAGGATCTTATGAAGGATAGTAATAGGACACTACTTATAGACTCGTCTGGCAACAACTAACTCACCCACTGTGGTGAAAACAAAAAAGGGCTTAGAGAGATTTTCAGGACCTATCCCAAAATTTACCGTAACTAATGGAGTCACATAAGAGAGATTTGATCCTGGGTCTAACAACACATATATATCAAAATGAAAGATACGAAGCATACCAGTACCAATATCTGGTAAACTCTCCTGCTCCAGTTAGGATGGTAAAGCATAGAACTGATTCTAGCACTCACCGCCATCGGTGCTAGATGATGCACCATAGGGAGGAACTGGGTGACCTGGAGGAGCTGCTGGTGCACTAGTAGCCTGAGTTTGGGGACGAGCATCCCTGCTTCCCTGCTTAGCATACAGACGCTCTTTGATTTCATGACCCAACTTGCCACATCTATAACAACCCTTTTTTCCCATCAAATACTCACCAGGATGGTTTCTGCCATACTTTGCACATGACTGATAACTAGGCCTTCTACCCACACTATTATGAGACATCGAAATAGAAGTTCTTCCCTATGGCTTCTTCTTAGTCCTGGGTGCAGGGGCACTGTCTAAAGATAGAACTAGCACTGATGAATGACCTTAAAACTACGAATGGTTTCCCCTTACAGACCTTGGTTGAACATACTCGAACTGTCAGTTTTAGCCTTCTTATTTCTCTTCTTTCTTTCCTTCATCTTTTCTGCCTCAATCTGTTGAACATGAGTCATCAACCTAGTTATATCCATATCCCCAATAAGCATGGCAGTCCTACACTCCTTGACTACCATATCGAAAACTCTAGTAACAAACGTACTCATACTAGATCTAGGATCACCCACCAACTCGGGCGCATACTTAGACAACTGAGTGAACTTAAGGAAGTACTCCTTCACTATCATAGGGGCTTGCCTCAGGTTCATGAACTCCTTAATGTTAGCTTCCCTCATCTCACACGGAAAGAACCTATCCAAAAATATATCTTGAAATACCTACCAACACATATGAGTTACATTCTCACCTTTACCCTCTCTCTGCATAACAACTCAATCATAAGAAACATCCTTTAGCCTATAGAATGTCAATTCTACACTCTCCTCCTCAATAACATGCATAATCTAGGTGATCTTTCTCACCTCATCAATGAAAAGTTGTAGATCCTCATCCACTTTTGACCCATGGAACCTAGGGAGATTTATCCTCATGAAGTCATAAATCCTGGCTGTAGCTAAATTATTAGTGTGCTGAAGTGGGACTATCACTTATTGGTTGCCCTGAATATTGGCATTCACAGCTTAGGCCAATGCCTGAAGGGCAGCCCAAAATTCAGTATGACATGCTCTCATTTAGAGGGTCAGTAGGCAGGGGTGGGTGGTCACTATTTATGTGTGCATTGGCTCGATAAGGAGGCATATTTTATCACATAAAAGCATGAGTTAAAGCACTTAGAGAAAACTATAAGAACGATATATCATGAAAGAAATGTTGATTCCTAACTCGTTTCGTAGCCTCTTGCTTATAAATGTGGTGCGCTTCACATCTATGATCAAGACTCTACGTAACACATCTTTTCTAACTCCCTAGGACTCTTTAAACTCTTAGGCTTTGATACTAAGTTTGTAACGCCCTTAAAGTATACCCGAACGTCACACGGTGTTCGAGACTATGAGTCATCCCAAGTTAGCCCTTTAAGCCTTCGAGATTTGGAACTCATAATAAAGATAAACTTGACATGGAAATCTTAATTAAAACTAAATTAATATCTTAACTGGCAGTCTTAATCTTAGAAATCTTGAAACAAATACTTTTAAATCTAAAACATAAGACCATGTGAGCTATCGTAGAGTCCAATGTCTTACCTACGTTGGGGAGAGTTGTTCTCCCCTTGCCATCAGAATAGAACCTTAACTTAAGTGACCACTATACTAACCCATATTGGGATTTGAACCTATGGTGGCACGTAGTTCTAGGGCATGCGACCTTAGACTCATACCAACTCAGTGCTAAATACTACTCCCTTATTACTTATATGCTCATACTTTAGGAAATCCACCTTAAAATAGCACAAGGGTTTATATGATGAAACCAGTTATGTTTCTCTTTGCTTTAAATTTTAATCAAAATAGATAGTTGTGGATTCCATATCTTAGATTAGGATCGAATGATCAATTCTTGCTTTAAATCTTGGTCTAAACTTATCAAAGAAAACTTAAGAGCATAATTTTTTGAAATCTCAACACTTTAGCTTAGGGCTCAAAATTCATGATAATTCATAATAAGACTTCATACTCAATAGAAATCTTGAAATACTTCAATGATTCTAGCCAAGAAAATGACATTTAAATCACGATATGGATGCATGTAAAATCACATGCACAATGAGCCTTCAATCTCAAATACTATTATAATTCAAGAATCAAATCATGTAACTTTAACTTTAAAAAAGTTTTGGGGGCAAAGATGCGAGTGTATCCTTGTTCATAACCCCACATACCTTAAGAGGCTTGATTTGGTGGAGAATGTTTGACCTTGAAAGCCTTGGAGATGATCTTGAAAGCTTTTTTTGGAATTCTTGAATTAAGGAACTTAAATTATTTCTTATCTTAAAGAGAATGTAACTTGAATTTGAAGTTCTTGAGAATAGGTTAGGGTTTGTTCTGAGAAAGAAATGGCTTTCTTTGAGAGGGTTTGTGAATAAAGGGGCAATTAATGTTCTTAGGGAACCTAAATTTCACGTTATGGATGAGTTTGGGTGAGGAAAAAATAGAACAAATATCCTTAATAACGAGGATTTAAGAGGTTAAAGGAGACCACTATGCGGCGCGACCCTTGGTTGGGTCAAGCAACCAACGCGGCGCGACCCCAAGCCTGAGTCAATTACCTATTGCGGAGTAACTCTATCATGATACCTTACTATTTTGGACATCCAAACATTATATAAGAGTTCTAAAACTTTACCGAGGCATACCCTTGACCTCCCTAAACATGAATCAACTTAGAAATCAACATTCCAAAGTCGGGAAGGCCAAACTAAAAATCCTCAAAGATTAGGGGTCTTGAAATGGCCAAATCTTTTACACTTAGTTAAATTTTCAGGATTTAAGCCTCTTATACAAGCACTAGGAGTTGAACTGAGCTAATAATAATATGGGGTATTACATACTTGGAGAGTTAAAGAAATTAATTCAAGCTCTAGATCTTCTACTTTATCTTCTAGAGCATTTTTCTTCTCCTTATCATCAGTATTATCTACTTTCTCCAGTTGACTCACTAGACTATGATTTCCAGATTTCAACTTAGTAACTATTTTAGTTTCAGCTATCTGGAGAGTTAAGGCAATTAGTTGAAGCTCCTAATTCTCCAGCTTCTCTTCTAGAGCATTTTGTCACCAGTCAGTTCACATATAGAGTCAATCAACACATTAGCAAGTTTTTTTTATCTTTCTAGCAGAGTATTTTTCTAAGTTTTCTCTAATATCAGAGAGAGTTACCTCACTTTTTTTCATCTTCAGTGTTTGCCATGATTGTAAACAAGGAATCAAAGATCACTTTCTCATCCTCCATTGTCAGCATGGAAATATCTTCATTTTTCCTATCTTCTTTAGATTCGCTGGAGGAATCCCTCCAGATAGATAAAGCATGCTTAACTACAAAATAAGTTACAACCTTTCTTCTTGATTTTACAGGGACCTGGTCCCTACCCTTATATTTATCATCTCCATTCTTGAGGTATTCCTGGATATCTATTTTCTATGTTGGACAGTCCTTGATGAAATGCTCAGGACTTCCACATTTGTGACAAACATCAACAGATCCTCCCTTATTGCCACTGCTTCCTCTTCTTTAAAACAGACCACTTTTCTTTATTTCTCTAACAATTATTTTTGCCAAATAGGCAGCATTAGTGTCTTTTTCACTTGAATCTGACTTAGAAACCTTCAATGCCAGAGATTTTTCTTTTTTACTTCTTTCTTCTCGTACTCTTGATGCTTCTTGAGTTTATTTGTCTTTAGATTACTGCTCAGCTCACCCATAGTGAGAGTTTTTAGGTTCTTTGCCTTAGTGAAAGAATCCATTTTGCTTTCCCAAGATTTAGGTAGAACCCCCAAAATTTTTCTAACCTGTTTGTACAAAGGAGTCACTTCACCTAAACAGTGCAACTCATTGTTGATTTAAGTGAATCTTCTATGCATCTCTTGGATAGTTTCTCCTAGATAGTTTCTCCTTCTTTCATAGTAAAGGTTTTATACTGAGTAGTCAACATATGAACTTTTGAATCCTTCACATCAGTGGTTCTTTCATGAGTTGTTTTCAAACAATCTCAGATTCTTTTTCGCATTTTGACATGCAGAAATCCTATTTTACTCATCAGGCCCTATTCCATAAACTAGCAGTTTTTTGGCCTTGTAATTTTTTTCAACTTTCTTTCTATCTTCGTCATTATACTCTGTCCTGCTTTTAATAACCATTCTGGTTATTTCTCCTTCTTTAACCTTTTTAACTGGAACATGAGGACTATTTTGTATTACATCTATCAGTTCACCATCTTCAACCATAATAAAGCCATACATTCTTATTTTCCACTACCCATAGAACTGCCCATCAAATATAGGTGGTCTAGTGGTAGATTGCCCTTCTTTTAGATTAGGTGGAGCAACCATGTTAACCAAATCACTCTAGGTGTTAGTCTTTTAAAGTATTTTGGCTCTGATACCAATTGATGAAATGTGAGAGGGGAGGAGGATGCTTTACATAGTGAGGGACCAGGTCCCTTAGAGTCAGTCACAGGAAATAAAATAGTTAGGCACTAGAAAACTAAAGAACACAGTGATATAACGTGGAAACCTCCTTGCTCAAGGAAGGAAAAACCACGACTTGCCTTCACAAGCACCTCAATAGTCTACTATAATCAAACTCTTGATTACAGACACCAATGTGCCTAACTCTAGGCTCCTCCTGCTTGCAATAACTCTACGACAAGCCAAACTTAACAACTCTGCCAAGAACACACCTCAGTACTGATTAACTCTAACCAATATTGAACTCAGGTAACTCTACCTAAGTACTCTTAAGAAAGCAACGAAAACATTACTCTTATAGAACGAGTAATTCAGTTACAAACCATGACTTGACTTAAGAACATACACACTCTACTAACAAAGAATGAAACTTGAGCAATATATGAGTTTTCGCCTTTTTCACTCTTTGAATATTCGAGATTGTGAAAACTCACCCATTGAGAAATATTCTTTCTCTTTTATAGTGAAATAATGATTAGGGTAGAAATCTGATTGAGCCAAGTGTCTTTGAGAGGTACGCATCTCACCTGCGCAGTTTGTTACACTAAAAAACAAAACTGCACAGACCTTGTGAAAGCTGTATTTTTCCATGACGACCTAAGGACTTGGTCCCTTATTGTCAACTGATCATCATCAAAACAAAATATAGCAAAGTAACAAATTCTTGAATTTTAATATTCTGTTTGCTTCACAGAAAATCCGCCAAATACTTACAATGTCACAAATTCTTGAATTTTAATATCTTGTTTGCTTCACATAATAATGAAAATTAGATATTTGTAATTTAGTTGATCAAAGACTTCTGTGTTATGTGCATCTTAAGTATGTGTCAAACTGTGTAGATGCACTTCGTATAACAATAACCAAGCCAAAGTCAAACAACTTTAAATGGTCAAGATACTAGGTATTATAGCACCCACAAGAGATGAATATATAAATATTTGAATCGTCAAGATCAACTTCAATCATTTTTTATTGAAGTTATGAGTGGTATTAACTTTAGATATTTTTTTTATTGAAGTTGTGACACATTTGCAAGATCAAACTTATATTTTTACATGAGGCGATGACACTTATCTAGCTAAACTTCAGACATTTTGGCATGGAGTTCATGTGAAAATTTTTTTGGCCAAAATAACCAACTTGTTCTTTAAATTTCAACAACCAAACAAAGATTTAATGCTCAAATCTACCTCAAATAAGCTCAATCACAAATTCTATGTATCATAAAGTATAAACTCTAATCATCAATTTGGTAAAACAACGAGGAATATATCTAATTAACAATTTCATTTTGCAATAATGGTGATCTGCCATTATTTTCAAGCTTTTTAACCACCATGAACTTATTGTTTCATGCAAAGCAAAACAAAACCAATTCAAACTTGGATTAATGGACATATTTTTTCTCTCTCTAATTATTCCAGGAACTTGGGCCTACCGCATACCTTAATCTTGAGCACAATGTTATCACAGCTCAAACTAAAAGATACATGAATACAAGTATTACTGCTATTAACTAAAATATAATTGTGTTTGGATAAATACACGAAATTTTACAAGACAAAAACGTTATCCACATTTAGTAGTGTACAGTGATCAAGCCATGGTACGATGATTCTACGTTGTATTTTGTGTAACTGGAATATTGATATCTAAGACGAAAACATTTGAAACAATATTAAACCTTCTTTGCTACTGATATCACATTAATGGAGTTAATCTATAACTATAATATATAATTTATAATCTATAATCTATAATCTATAATATATACTCTATATCTATAATCTATAATCTATATCTATATTTATAATCTATAATCTAAAATATTCTATATCTATATTTATAATCTATATCTATAATCTATAATCTATAATCTATAATCTATAATATTTAAAAATGATAAGGGCCTTAGAAATATTATTTAAAGTTTCTACCCTTTATTAAAAGATTCTCAATATACAAACTTTGTTATATCTTGTTTTGATGATGATCAGCTAATAACAAGGGACCAAGTCCCTAGGTCTTCATGAATCCAGTACAGCTGTCACTGTCTTGCGCAGTTTTGTCTTCCCTGTGCAGTTTTGTCTTCTAGTATAACAAATTGCACAAGTGAGCTTGTACCCATTAGGACACCTAGCCCAATTAGATTTCTACCCCATTCGTTATTCCGCTATAAAAGAAACAGAATGCTTCTCAATTGGTGAGTTTTTGTAAGATCAGAATATAGAAGTGAGAGAGAGGAAAAAACTCAACTTTACAATATTTCTCAAGTTCTTGATTTCTTTATGTACTGAAAGAGTGAGTGTTCTTGATTAGAGTCATGGTTTGTAACTGAATTACTCGTGTTTCCTTGCTTTCTTGAGTGAGCTTAGGTAGAGTTACCTGAGTTCAAAATTGGTTAGAGTTGAGCAATATCAAGGTGAGTTCTTGGCAGAATTTTCAAGGTAGTCTTGTAGTAGAGTTATTACAAGTAGGTGGAACCTAGAGTTAGGTTCATTGATGTTTGCAATCAAGAGTTCGATTATAATAGACTATTGCGTGCTTTTGAGGGATAGCCGTGGTTTTTCCTCCCTCGAGTAAGGAGGTTTCCACGTTAAATTCATGTATTCTTTAGTTTTTAGCAAAGTTTTTAATTTCCCAGTGCTTTATTATTTGATTGCCTGTGACTGACTCTAAGGGACCTGATCCCTCACAGTGTGGTGTTACCCTCTTATATTCCAACAAATGGTATTAGAGAAGGAAGTCCATGCCTGTCAACCGAGACGGTCCAGTTCAAACTGGCATCGGCTCAGTTATTGTTACCGATTATTGGGCCGGTCCGATACCGAGCTAGGTCTTGATAGGTCGGGTGGCCGGGCCCAACAGTAAATTCTCCTCAAATAGATCGGGATAGCCCACTTAGCGAAAAATCAGTTTTGACCGGTCAAAACCGGCCAAAACCGGTCAATATGTAAAAAAAAAAAAAGAAATTCAAATTTTCATATTTTTTTCAATATATACTATATATATATACACCTATATATATTTTAAATATGTTAAACAATAAACGTATAACATATATATACTATATATATACTACTTATGAAAATATATACACATGTATACATTAAATATATACTAGTTTAGAGTCTATAGAAAATATATACACATATATACATACAATATAATATATATAATACTCAAAATACTGCTTGAAATAATATACATACAACATATATACACTATATATATACTGCTTTAGAAAACATATACACATGTATACGTTAAATATATACTACTTTAAAGTCTATAGAAATCATATACATATATATGTAGAATATATACTACTTAAAATACCACTTTAAAGTTGAAAGATATATACATTACATGTTATGGTACCTTAGAAAATATACACACATATATACATACAAGATTACAATGTATACTATTTAATATAATAATACTTAAAGTATTGAACATATACACAAAAATTTATAATTTTACATACAACACTTAAAAGATAAACTTATAGTATTTTTACGTGTCAATACTAGTTGTCTAAGTAATATTTGCTAATATTATTTTTATTTTTTCATTATATATATATATATATATATATATATATATATATATGTTTGTTATGTTTATTACTTAGTGTAAAGTTTGATAATAATATATTAAAAATATTTAATTCAAACTAAACATTCAATTTAAATAAAAAAAATAAGTAAGGAGTGAATGAATGTTGTATTTTATTGATTGCAAAATGATCCAAAACTTATAATTTACATGAATGAAAAATCTACAAATTTTGCATCATTTTTTCCAACTCATGCATATTAATATTAACAGGAACCGCCATAGGAAAGTCAAAATCAATGCGGGCAAAGGCTAAACCATGTATTGGACTTGATTGTGCTGAGTTCTCTCTTGAAGTCATAATTTCATCAAGATTCTATTCATCTTTCGGCTCCTCCTCCATTTCTTGATTTATTCATTCCGCTCTAATCTAATCTCTAAGGTAAACTAGAACATTCATATTCTTACTTCCAATGAGTGTGGGTTGTATCCAAGTTGTTGTTGTCCCTGACTAGAAGCGTTCTTCGATGCAACAGTTGACGTTGGAACATTTAATATATCTCTAGCTAATTTTGAAAGCACCAGATATTGTCTTTCATTATTCTTCCACCAATCCAGCGCGCAGATCCTTACTCTACAATCCTCTATAGCTATCGAAGAAAATACTTAAGCTCTTTCGAAGAAGTTGCTCTGTGTGATGAAGGTTGCACCCTGCCCTAAACATTTAAATCAAAAAAGTAATCAGGATAACTACTATGTGCCTTCCTTTTAGAAGATGATGGCTCCTCGGGAGCTTGAGGAGCGACAGTTGGAGTGATATTTATCGGTACGGCTTCTTCAAGTAAATTGGCATAATGGTTATATAATGCTTCCATGTAATTGTTCGCATCACTCATAGCCGTAAACAAAGAAGGTTCTTCTTCAGGCTGTATCTCTAAATCATTATAAATAATAGAACTAAGTTCGGCCATAGTATTATATTTCATACATGGATTTATTATAGCAACAATCAAATAAATTGAGGGAAGAGGATAAAAATATTTTTAAAATTTAGCAATCATAGCAGTAATAGCTTCTTTGTAACCTTCTTTATTCTTATATTCGTTAAACAAACAAGAAATATTGGCTAAATAAGCTAAAATATTACAAACAATAGGATAATAAGCACCAGAGAATTTAACTGTAGCTATATAAATTTTTTCCAAAACTTTAACAAGATTATCAATTACAGCCCAATCAGAATCACGTAGCATACACTCAGGAAAAGAACCAGAATATTAATTAAAAGTCATTGTAATAGGAACTTTATAAGCAAGATAACCATCTAGTATCATATTCTTCAGGCATAAATATCGGTTTAAGTCCCATTTTGTTCACATCTGATTTTAAATTCTCACTCTAGCTTTTCGATTATTTTCTTGAATAATGCCAACAACAAGCCGGACCTTTTCAATATAAATCTCAAAAAATTCAAGACCATCTCTTACGATTAAATTATATATCTGACAAGCACACTTAACATGAAATATTTCGGGTGGAGAAAGTTCAACTTTCAACAACTCAACTGCAACCTTGTTGTTAGATGCATTATCAAAAGCTATACATAAAACTTTTCTTTCAATACCATAATATTTTGCAACTTTAAAAATAGATTCAGAAATAAATCTTCTGGTGTGTCTATGATCTTCATCATACAAAAAATACCAGAATACATTTTTGCATAACAAAATTACTATCTATCCAGTGACAAGTAATTGTTAAATAATTATTTTTGTTAATAGCACGACCAAGATCAGAAGTTAGAACAATTCTACATGGAATAATTTTTAATAACACAGATAAATAATAGATTTATTGTGCATGGAGTCTAAAAATATTGGCCCGACAAGTACTTCTAGGAATACCTGTAAACATAGGATTATAAATTGCTTGAATATAATGAATAAAAGCTTTCGAAGTAGCAAAAGTGAAAGGCAAACAACCCACATCTATCATTTTCATTGTTTCTTCCCGGTCCTTCATTTTATTATAATTCTTAACTAATTGACCGGTTGTTGGGTTCAATCTAGTTTGTGCTGGCCCACTAACAGCCTTACCACCTTGTGCAATACTTAACTCTCTTGCGTGTCTATTTCTGAAATGTCTCATCAACGAACTCATACCTCCTTTATTGCTTCCGATTTTATGCTCATATATAATTTCACAAATATTTTATTGCACCTTAGTTTCTCCTTCTATTTAAAAAAAAATCACGCAATACTAGTTTTTCTATGAGATCTTGCAGGGGCAAGACGGGGAAGAAGATTGACCGATTCAGATCTAACATTAACATTTTTGACTTTGGGTGTCTCACCAATATTTTCATCATCTACATCTAAATCAACCGCGTCTACTTCATTCTCTTCTTCTATACCATAATTTTTCCGAGCTTCTAAATAATTCATATCGTGAGAACCTACACCTATTTCTTCCTCAAAAGGTTGACTAACTGGTATAGGAGACACAGAGGTACATCTAGTACTTGAACTACCTCTATCGAAACTACCACCAATTCATTTTTTTACTACCACTACCACTTTTGGGATAAAATTTTTTGACACTTTTACCGAGGTTTCTTAATTTATCCAAATTATAAATTAAACTAAAAAGTATTCAAAATACACAAAAATATAAAAATAAATATTCAACAATTAATACACTAATTAAAAATTAAAATTAAGAGATGGAAAGATAGTACCAAATTTTCAAAGTACTCGAAAGTTGCAACTTTAGAAAACTTTCACTTGATATTTGTAATCGCAAAATTTAAAACTAAAATTGAGCACTTTAGGAGATAGTTAGAATATTTGAGAGCGATTGAGATTTTAGAGAATGAGAGAACTTGTTTGTATGAAAAAATAATTTGAAATTATAGGGTATTTACAGGAAAATTTTTGAATTTTTTTTTAAAAATAAAAATCCCAAAAGTTGGCAGTTGGTTGTTGGAAGGTCCAAACGGCTATAATGTTGTTGGGCCTCAACGGTCCAACTGGGCACAAACGGTCACTTTTTTTTAATTTCTTTTAATATAACAAAGCCAGTCCGGTCTAGGTAACCGATGGGCCTAGTTCGGTTTTGTTATTGGGCCGGTCCATCAGGCCTGTCAATTAAGATGGCCCAGCCTGGGATCGGCGATCCAGTTACTCGGAGACCCATCAGGCCGGGCTAAATGGGTCAGTTCGGCCCAATTGATAGGTTTAGAAGTAGAGTTGTCAATATGGGCTTAGCCCGTGAGGCTGGCCCAACCCAGCCCTTTAATTAAGTGGGGTTGGGCTGGGTTTTTTTAGCCCATTTAGAAATAAGGCTTATAAGCCCAGCCTCACTTGGCCCGTCGGCCTCAGAGGCCTAACCCGCTAGCCTGAGAGGCCAGCCCATGGGTTGGGACATTAAAACTAATTATTAAATATTTGTAAGTTGGTCATTTATTTATTAGGAATTAGAATTTTGTCAATCTTTTGTAACTAGCTACTTATTTTTTTATCCATTCTTTGGTTGATACTAATTTTTTAAAAGTTCTTAGTGTATGTTTAAAATGGTTGTTAAGCTACTTTTAGTTGTGAACTTCAAAAATTTGCTTTTACTCGTAATGGTTTAGTAGTTATTGTCTTTGCTTAATGCAATATTCTATTCTTTAAATTTAGGCTTTCTTTTGTTATAATCTTGCTTCTTTTATGTAGATACTTTGTGTATATCTATATTTATTATCTTAACCATATTAGAATTTTTCTATAGAATTTGTAGCTAATAATCATTTATTTGCTTATTAAAGTAAATGCCATGAGCTAATTACAACTAAGGGATCGTTTGGTGTGAGGTACAAGGGATAAATAGTCCGAGATAAAATAAAAGACTATTTTATCTCATATTTGGTATAAGGTATTAGTTAGTACCGACATTATTTATCACACCATTTACACCATAGTGATGTGATAAATTATCTGTATACATAATGGAATAACTTATTCTAAGATTAATTATCTCAAGATAACTCTTTTCCAACCTAACAACCCTTAAAGGTATTAGTAAGATGCCTTTAACATACTAAAAACTAGTTGGAGATATATTAAAGTGAAACCATAAAAGTTAGTGATAGTCTAGCACTTAATATATTTTCATTTATCATGTTTCGGGTTGCTTTTATTTTTTCTAAAAGGCCAACCCGCTCTATCCCACGACCCGCTTAGGGCTGGGTTGGGCCACTATTTTAAAAGCCCTTTAGTTAAAATGGCTAGCCCGACCTAGCCCATTTAATTCTCTAGCCCGCTAGGGTTGGGTTGGGTTAGGCCAACCCATTTTGACAGGTCTATTTAGAAGGAACACTCTAAAAGGTTAACACCTAGAGTGATTTGGTCATCGTGGCTACTCCACCTAATTGGAAGAAAGACAATCTACCACTAGACCGCCTATATTTAATAGGCAGTTCTATGGGTGGTGGAAAACTAGGATATATGACTTTATTATGGCTGAGGACAGTGAGTTGATGGATGTAATACTTGATGGTCCTTATGTGCCAATTAAAGAGGTCAAAGAAGGAGAAATAACTAGAATAGTTGTTTAATGCAGGAGAGAGTATGATGATAAAGATAGAAAAAAGGTTGAGAAAAATTACAAGGATAAAAAAATGGCTAGTTTGTAGCATAAGGCCTGATGAATACAACAGGATTCGGCATGCAAAAATGCTAAAGAAATCTAGGATTACTTGAAGACTACTCATAAAAGAACCACTGATGTGAAGGATTCAAAGGTTGACATGCTGACTACTCAGTATGAAACCTTCACCATGAAAGAAGGAGAAATTATCCAAGAGATGCATATAAGATTTACTTCAATCACTAATGAGTTGCACTGCTTAGGAGAAGTAACTCCTTTGTACAAAAAGGTGAGAAAAATTCTGGGGTTCTGCCTAAATCCCGGGAAAGCAAAGTGGGTGCTACCACTAAGGTAAGGAACCAGAAAACTCTCTCTATGGATGATATTATTGGTAATCTGAATACACATAAACTCAAGAAATATCAAGAGCAAGAGAAGAAGGAAGTAAAGAGAGAAAAATCTTTGGCATTGAAAGCTTCTAAGTCATATTCAAGTGAAGAAGACACTGATGTTTCTTATTTGGCAAAAAGAATTGTTAGAGTAATAAAGAAAAATGGCCAGTTTAAAAAAAGATTAAGTAGCACCAAAAAGGTGGCGATGTTGAAGTTTGTCACAAGTGTGGAAGTCTTGAGTATTTTATTAAGGACTATCCAATGCATAAAATGGATTACCAGGAATATGTCAAGTCTAGAGGTGACAAAGAAAAAAATAAGGACTAGGTCCCTGTAAAGTCAAGAAGAAAGATTGCAGTTGATCTTGTAGTTAAACAGGCCTTAGATGTCTGGGGAGATTCCTCCAGAGAATCTGAGGAAGATGGGAAGCATAAAGTTATTTCTATGCCGGCAGTGGAGAATGATAAAGTGACCTTTGATTCCTTGTTCGCTCTCATGGCAAACACTAAAGATAAAGAAGAAAGTGAGATATTTGAAACCGAGGAACAAGTTGCTAAGATAAAATCTAAATATCTAAGTTTTGGTGAGTCAACTGGGGAAAGTAGATACTTCTGATAGTAAAGGGAAGAAAGAAGCATCAAACTTTCAGATTTAGCTTGAAAAAAATTAGAGGATTCTCAAAAGAATCACATGACTGTACTCCAGAAGAATGAGGAGTTAGAAAGGGACCTAGTCCTTCTAAGAAGATAACTTACTAAATCTCTAAAATGGGCCACATCCTCATAGATCCTTTCCAATTTAACTAGTTAAGGTGTCAGTAATGGTAAGGTCCTTGGGTATCTATACAAAGCTCAATCACTTGGGTCTCAAGGTAAGGTTGTTCAAGATGTCAGAAACAAAGTTCACAAACCTTTATGCACTCATTGTGGAAGATACGGCCACATGTAGGAAAACTGTCAAAGTTAGATTAGAGCTAGAATGAGCAGTGTTAGATGTATCCAGCAAGAGTACACTTATCCTAAGGGTTTCAAGCTTTTGAATAATATGAAGATGCTCTCATTACCTAGATGGGAAAAGAAATATTTTATCACACCCCTGTCTTCCTACTATGAACTCAACTCAAATAGGTTTCCAAATCTAACAAATGATTTTGTTTGCAGGTGGGAGAAAGGGATTGCAGTCAAAACTAACTCTTTGATAAGTAATTGTTCAAATAATATGAATGGAAGGTTTGACTGTATTATCTCTCCAAATACGCTTCAAGGTGGAGGTGTCTCATTTGAAAAGGGCAATCAATTAATTTCAAAGAACCTAGTCCTTGGGATGCCAAAGCTGAAATTTCCAAACAACAAGTCCAAGGTAGAGGAGAAAAGAAGTATGTGCTTATCATTGTGGTTGATTTGTGATATACACCTCATCAAGTTAAGCATATAGAGCTTCCAATAAAAAGAAACTATGTGTGTTGAATAAAGCATGAATGTGATCTTTGATGAGTTAGGAAAACTGGTAATTCCATGTGATGAGGAAGATTCTAACATTGAAAAAGTCAATTCTGTTCAAAGGCTTGATATTAATGAAAATGATGATCAAGGAATAATTGATGAAGAAAGGAATGATGAAAGGAATGATGATCCAAGATCTCAGTCACAAACCTAGCTCTAGTTGAAAGAATATGAGAAGGGTCCAATCAAGTTCTTCAGGGACTTGGTCCCTGTAAAACTCATCTCAGAAGGTCAAACTGGAGGCATAGATTTTCTCATCCCCCTGACATTCTAACTTCACCTTTGGAGACTTGAGTCTAAACCAGAGCTTACGTTAGGAATTTCATGTTTTTTATCTACATCCTTCTCCCAAAGTGAGCTTAAAAATGCGAAAGAGGTTCTGAGAGATATTGATCTAGTTAGTGCAAACAAAAGGAACCTTGGTAATTTAAAGATTTTATGTCTAGGACCTAATCCCCAGGACCATTTTCAGAATAAGTCTTGGAATGAAGTAGTGTACTGAAACTAACAAATTAAAGCTGGAATTGATCAAACCAACCTGACCTATTAAATGAATCAATTTCTCTTCCTAAAATTAGAAATGATTAGGAGACAGATATCCTTGGTAAAGTAGTACATATTGGTATAACTTAGTACCGTACCTTTGTAGGTATACACCTATGAGAACAACTTTGAAAGAGAACAAATGTGACTTGCATAAAATAAAGAATTCTATTAAGAAAGAGAGGGACCTGGTCCCATCTCTCAAGGTTAGTACCAAAATCACTGTAATTTGATAATCATAAAACTTTGTCTAAAAAAAGCCACACATCCTTTCTCATTTGAGCAAAAGTTATCAATTCATAGTAATGTGAAGAGTCAATCCTATTAAGTCAGACACGTCATTTCAAAAAGGGCATATTTTTAATGACAATGGTCACTTCACATAAATCACTAAACCAAATTTATCTCCTTTTATTCTCTTCAAAAATTAACTCAAATCATCTTTTCCAATCGTCCCTCATCTCTAAACTAAACTGGTCACTTTCTCTTTCTCTCATAAAATTCTCAAAATGGCAGATACTCCCACTTCCTCAACTCCAGTTAAAGACCTTGAACTCGATAAAGTCCCTAAAAATCTAGTAGAACAATCTTAAATCAATCTTTTTGATCCTATAAACTCTAAAATCATAGAAGACTTCTCTTTAAGTCCACAACAAGAACCTGTGTCAACTCTACCCATTGAATCATCTTTAGAAATTTTAGAACCCCTAAATGAGTTGTCCCCATAGAAACTTGATCAACTATTGAAATTTCTGTTGGGTCATCCATGGTAGAGGATTTAAATCTTGGTTTTGGCTCATCAATCTAGCTAGAAATCCCTCAATCTGAAGTCTCTCCTTCCTCAGAAGAACCTAAATTATCTCAAGACTCTCAAATCCTTATTTTTTCTGAGGAACCATAAAATACAAAACTCTTAGAAATCCCTCAAGTACCTGGTTCACCTACTCCCTCTAAGTTGAATCTCATTTTTGCCCAACTGTGTAATGATGAAATACTGATGAAGAGGTCTGATCTTTCCTACAGTGAAAACTAGATAAATAAAAATTTACTTCTGCTTACATATGATCCCAAGGAAAGCCAAGTTAATGTAGAAGAGAAAATAATTAGTAAAAAGAATAATTTGACTAAGGATGGAGATATTGTGCTACCTCCAAATGAGGAGGATGGAGAGAATGAGGATGAACCACCTCTGAGGTGGTCTATGAAGAAACAAAGGGGAAGCAAAGAAAAAGAAAAGTTTGTTGATTCTAGTATAAAGGTTACGAGATCATATTCTACTTAGGGGTCTAAAAAAAAGTTATTAGCTGATGCTATAAAGGCCAATAAGTCTTCTACTAAGAGAAGAAGACTCAAGAAAACTATTGTAGTGGAGGAGGAGAATCTTGAGGTTGTGAGCTTAGAGAGGATGAGAACATTGATCTTGATGTTGTTGTGGCAATAGAGAAAAAGAAGAAAAGAAATTCATGTCTCGGGAAGGGTCATTCCTCCCATTCAAAGTCTGGTGGCTTTGTATGAATGAAGCAAAAACATATTGCTGTGAAAAGAAAGAAAGTCTCTAAGGGACCTGGTCCTAAAAATAGAAATGTTGTTAAAAAATAGGAGCCAAGAAGTGATGTCAAAAGAAGAAGAAAATAATATTGGGTCTAGAGAGCAAAGGAATGAAGTTTTGAAAACATAGAAAGTATTATCTGGGAGAGTGTTTGATCCCTGGATTTATGAGAAACCCTACATGGTTGAATTGGTTACACCTCTTAGAGGAACCAACTCCCATGGTCTTTGAAGAAGATGTAAGAGAAATTTATTATACAATGGAGTTCTCAGAGGATGGGTTAAACTTGACTGCCAAAGTGCAAGAAAAATCAATCAAACTAGATGAAGAGTCACTAGGGAAAATTCTAGATGTGCCTGTTATAGGGGTGAGACTGTTGTAATGCAATAACCATCAACTGAGTTCATGATGGATGCTTCTAAGGTAGGGGGAGCATAAATAGCAGGTGTAAGAAAGAAATTTCTCACAAGTGAGTTTTTGTTATTATTTGAATTTTTAAACAAGGTTATTTTGCCCAAATCAGAAAAAAGGACCATTACCTCTGTTGCTGATTTGTTCCTGATTGAGTGTTTGAGTAAATTTGAGCTGATAAGTCTCCTTGCTCTAATGTTAGAGAACATTCATAAGGTCATTTATGAGAAGGAAAGAAAATATGGGATGCCTTATGGGTACTTCTTAAACAAGGTATTTAATCACTTTGGAGTGATTGGTAAAAAGGGGTCTCCTGGAACAGTCAAACAAAAGTTCAATATTAGTGGAAAATGAATGCATAGAAGTAAAAGTGGGAATTGTGTCCCAAGTGATAGAACTTTTGGTTGCTCAGGAGAATTTAAACAAGGAGATGAGGATCTAGTTAGTTGCAAAGGATGCTGAGATAGTGTACTTGAAGATGCAGAATCAGAAATTATCCTCAGAGGAACCTGGTACCGAGGAACTTGTGGCAAAAAATGCAAAACTTCGTGTCAAGGTTGCAGAACTTGCTCAGAAGGTTCATGGTTTGAATGCAGAAGACTAAACAATTACTAAATGCTCATGTTGCAGAAAGTTCTAGAATGGAGTTGTTGCTGAAATCCTTCTCTCCTAAGCTCCCTTCTACCTAAGTCCTTTATCCCTATGTTAGTTTCTCATCCCCGTGTGTCAGTTTTAAGTTTTTATTCCTAGTGTGACTTTTGATGAATCATAATTTTTTATGCTTATTTTAGTATTATGTATTGGTACCGATCTCTCTTAATAATGAATGAATCTTTTGCTTGTGTGTTTCATCTATCTCTTCTTTATCTTTAAAGTTGTTCCTCATGTTAGTATTGCCCCAGTTGCCATGAATTAACTATCTTATGCTTATTTTTACTCTTGATTTACTGTTATCACTTTTCAATAATGCCAAATGGGGGAATACTGAGTGCATATAGTAGGGACCAGGTGTGTGTGTGTTGCATGATGATGTGTTAGGGACCAGGTACCAAGTTATATTGTGCTTATTTTTACTCTTGATTTACTATTATCACTTTTCAATGATGTCAAATGGGGGAATAGTAAGTGCATATAGTAGGGAGCATATGGGTGTGTGTGTGTATGTGTTGCATGATGATGTGTTAGGGAATAGGTACCAAGCAGGTGCATATGTATTGAAAGAAAATAAGTGATAGGTGATATGTGCTGAACCTATGAAATAATGATGGCATATTGACATGGGGAAGAATACTCAAATGCATATTGATTAGTGCAAGTATATTGACAGGGGGAATATTGAAATATAGTGAATAAATTTTGATGTCAACTGACAACAAGGGATCAAGTCCCTAAGTTAACATATCGATAGGTAGAAACATGAAGCAAAATGTTAGGGGGAACTTTCACTAACAGTAGTGGCAATCACTACGCTGAATAAGGTGAATAACATTGATGTTCCAAATCTGTGGTTGGTCTGTCATCATCAAAAGGGGAAAAGATTATTATATTTTGTTTTGATGATGATCAACTAACAATAAGGGACTAGGTCCCTGGGTCTTCAAGAATCCAGTATAGCTGTCACCGTCCAGCGCAATTTTGTCTTCTAGTGTAACAAACTACGCAAGTGAGCTTGTACCTGTCAGGACGCCTGGCCTAATCAGATTTCTACCCTAATAATTATTCTGCTATAAAATAAAAAAAATGCTTCTTAATTGGTGAGTTTTTGCAAGATCAGAATATAGAAGTGAGAGAGAGGTGAAAACTCAACTTTACAATATTTCTCAAGTTCTTAATTTCTATATGTAGTGAAAGAGTGAGTATTCTTGAGTAGAGTCATGGTCTGTAACTGAATTACTCGTGTTATAGAAATAATGCTTTCTTTGATTTCTTGAGTGAGCTTAGGTAGAGTTACCTGAGTTTGATATTGGTTAGAGTTGATCAATATTAAGGTGAGTTCTTGATAGAGTTATCAAGGTAGGCTTGTAGTAGAGTTATTACAAGCAGGTGGAACCTAAAGTTAGGTTCATTGGTGTCTGTAATCAAGAGTTTGATTATAATTGACTATTGAGTGCTTGTGGGGGCAAGCCGTAGATTTTCCTCCCTTGAGCAAGGAGATTTTCACATTAAATCTATGTGTTCCTTAGTTTTCAGCAAAGTTTTTAGTTTTTCAGTGCTTTATTGTTTGGTTGCCTGTGGCTCTCTAAGAGACCTGGTCCCTCACAGTGTGGTGCTACCCTCTTGCGTTCAAACAAACTTATCTTTTCACTTCATTCCTCCAATTATTATTTAATTATTTTTTATAATATTTAAAATTAAGTAGTCCTAATAAATATGATAAGAGGAATATATTATATTTAAGGAGTCCAAGATATATGGTAAAAAAAATATGCTAAAAGCTATTTTGAAAATATTTAGTATAAGGAAAATATTGAATTTCGATTTACAACAGATTCAACTCCCTTTAGGAGTGTTTTTGTTGGTTATTAGATTCTCTTTTAGGAGTGGTTTTGTTGGGTATTAGATCCTAAACAATTAATCTATATTTATATCTATAATTTATAATCTATAATCTATATCTACATCTATATTTATATCTGTATCTGCATCTGTATCTGTATCTGTATCTATATCTATATCTATATCTATATCTATATCTATATCTATTATATATTAAAAGTGCGAAGGACCTTAAAAATGTTGTTTTAACTTTTTGCCCTTCATTAAAAGACTCTTCTTTAAACAAAATTGTCTTTTCACATTTTTTCAATTATTACTTAATTTGATTTATAATATTAAGTTCTAGATTATATGGGATCAAGACTCTTAAATATATGGTAAGACCTTTTTTTGTTAAATTAGGACATCTTCTTTTTACTTTTTTTTTCTTTATTATTTTAAGTAAACCAAATATTTAAAAAAATAGTTTTTTGGCACAAAAACGTACAGTATAATTTTTTGTGTTTTTTGGTGCAACTTTTTTTCTTAATTATTTTAATTAAATTAAATATTTAGGAAACAACCTTTTTTTGTTATAAAAACGTACGAGTAAAAGTTTTGTGTTTTTTGATGTACTCCTAATCCCAAATATGTGGAAAGTCAAAATTCCTATATGGGAGCTTTTGTTCTCTTACCTTTTCTTTTTCTTCCCCTACAAGATTCTAAAATATATAAATTATTTTCGTAAGCTCTTACATATATAGAAAGTCTAACTCCAAAATATATAGTAAGTTTTCCTATAACTTTACACATTTTTCTTTTCTTTTTTTGTTTAAGTTTTTTAATTAAAAGAGGAAAATATATGGTAAGAGTTGTATGTGAAAATTTAAATGCTCTTAAAAAAATAGGAAGTAGCACACATATGGAGGCTTTCTTGCAGCACACAAACTATTACACAATGCACACAAAATATATTCATGATCACGGCCAAAAAGTGGAGGATATAATCACAATATAATTAGAAGAATCTATATTTTTAAGAGAACATTTTCAACACGATTCTACTTTTTCATAGAATCAAGTAAGAGTTGAAAGCAATTACATTGAAACAAATATTTTGAAAAAGAGGACCAACTAAGAGGAAATGGAGGAATTATATATAATTTGTTGAAAAATCACTAAGATGCTTTTTATGCAGTCAATTATATGATATGATTCACATGTTATTTTTTCCCAATAAACGTACATTATAGTGGTATTTATGATTCAAATGTTATCTTCGACAAATAAGCATAAACAATGAAGTAGAAGTTGAATCCAGAGAAATGCCTATGTGTAGCTTATTTATGCATCTATTGAGATTTTCAGGTCATCTCTAGAAAGAGTAGTGAAGATGTAAAGAAGGCGACACTGAGGGGAAAGAATTGCAAATTGTGTAATTGCTACTTCGAAGCGTAACTTCTTATATTTCAAATGTTGGATGTTTGAGTGAGACTCTTATTAAATTATTAAGAACATGAGGAACTTTAACCATTTACTTCATGTTAGGATTGGAAATGAATATATAATAGGAAGGTATGTACATCACGCATAGTACGAGAAAATAAACTAAAGAGTAGCTTTATTTTGTACTAATATGTTGAATTCTTCATTCTCCCTTTTTAAAAATAATAATAATAATAATAATAATAATAATAATAATACTTGTATAATTGAAAAAAAATACATAGATTAAGACAGAAAAATGTTGAGCAATCATAGGAGTCGGGGAAGGGTGAAAATACTAAAAAGGATAGTAACAAATAAATTGACAAGGAAGGTAGAGAATACTTATTATTTGTCTCTTGAAGTTTGCATATGCTCTTAACAAACACATAATATTGATCATAGTTATCTTTTAATTAAATGTGGCATGCGTGAGAGAGAGAGAGAAAAAGAGAGGGTACAGTCTCTCATGATTTTTGAAGATACAAAATTTAGTGTAGAAAAATAAAAAAAAAAGAGATGTGGTTGAAAAGAGTAAAAAAATTATATACAAATATAACATTTTAAATATGAAGCATTGAATCAATTTTTAGGTATCTTTTGAAAATAGAATTCTTAATTTCTTAAACGATAAAATTACAACTACAGTTAAATATTTTAATATTTAAATGAGTTAATGATAAGAATATTTCTTTCAATTTTGAAAGTCCTATTGGATAAAATTGTTGGGTTCGAAATCGAGAGGGCGTTATGCGGAAGCTACTAGTTGTAAACTATTGAGACGATAAATCAGACGAAAAGAAAAACAAGATTATTATATAGTTTGGCCAATTTGCCTACATATAAAAACCTAATGTAAAAGAAAACATAAAACTATTAGAGAGAAAATCTCCCCCTAAACAAAACTCTTTGAACGACTACATTGTAAATGCTATTGTGTTATGGTATGAGAAGAGGGTTTTCTATTTATAGATCTCCAAAACCTTTCCTCCAAGAAAGAGGTTAGCCAAATATGAAAAAGAATTATATTTTTTTCTTTCAGGAAAAGTAAAAGTAATTATGGTAACTTTTATTTTCCTTCTAAGAAAAAATAAAACTTAAATATAGTAAAAAAATTAGGGCAAAAACCCTAACAAATCTCCCCTTTTTGGCTTGATTTTCTTCACTTGATCTGTCTTCTCTTCATATCACGTGCATGAACTTCATTCTTGATATAATCTTCATATATCATTGCTGCTTACCATGATTAAAAATTAATATAGGTTAAAATTGGAGCCTTATACATTAAAAATAGAAGCACGGGTTGATAAGATTGAAAGTGAAGCCCTGTGCATTGAAAGTGAGCACAGGTTAAGAGTGGAGCTCATGCGTTAAAAATAAATACACGAGTTGAAAGGATACTAAGCGTTTAGGAAAGTATGGGTTGAACATTGGAGCCCATAAACATGGGTTGAAAATTAATTTTGGTTTTAAAGATGGATAAACAACAGGATTGTTGAAATTTTGTTTGAAATTTTTTCTCCACATGTAGTTTGACAAAAATCTTTATTATCATCCAAATTGTTGCAGCTTGATTTTGAAACCTCTTTAAACCTGTTTAATCTCGTCTCACCACACCATTGGACCATTGAACCGTAGGCTCTGATACCACTTGTTGGGTTCGAAATCGAGAGAGCGTCATGCGGAAGCTATTAGTTGCAAACTATTGAGACGATAAATAAGACGAAAAGAAAAACATACTAAAAGCATGATTATTATATAGTTTGGACAATTGGCCTACATATAAAAACCTAATATAAAAGAAAACATAAAACTATTAGAGAGAAAATCTCCCCCTAAACAAAATTCTTTAAACGACTATATTGTAAATGCTATTGTGTTATGGTATGAGAAGAGGGTATTCTATTTATAGATGTCCAAAACCTTTCCTCCAAGAAAGAGGTTAGCCAAATATGGAAAAGAATTATATTTGTTTCTTTTAGGAAAAGTAAAAGTAATTATGGTAACTTTTATTTTTTTTCTAAGAAAAAATAAAACTTAAATATAGTAAGAAAATCAGGGCTAAAACCCTAACAAAAATTACAGCTACATAGTTAAATATTCAACATTTGAATGAGCTAATTTTAAGAATATTTATTTTAATGTTGAAAGCAAACATTATACGCTCTTTGAATTAACTAATTAACAAAAAAGTACAATTCAATTATTTTTCTAGAAATTCTTATTAGAAAATAAATTTTAAGTTAAAATTTTTTAGAGTATACATAAATTTATTTTTCGAAGCGTATTGGCAGAAAAGAAATACCATAAATAAAACAAAATTGACTATAGTGAAACACTATGAGTCAAATTGATTAAAATACAAATTTGAAGTAATAAAAAAAATTAAAAAACAAAGATATGGAATATATTTGTAAAAAGTTGTCATTAATTTTTATCCTTTATTCTTAAATTAATTTGGAAAAAGGATAATTTCCTATATTTTTAAGCTTATCGAGTTGCTACGTTGAAAGAGTTCACTTTTATAAGTTTATTAAAGAAACTAGGCAAACATGAATTCCATGTTCCTTAGGCTATGGATTGCAGCTGACATTATGTGTTGTGATTCTTGAAATAATCATTCACGTTGTTATTTATTTGGCAGAACACCAAGATTACTAATTGTAATTTGTGCTTTTACGAGAAAGGATCAAGCTAAGCTTCAAAGTTGACCAAGGGAGAACTTGAAAATCATTCAGATTTTGATGAAGGTACTGATCGATGATGAATAAGATAAAGAAGACATTAAAATACAAACGTTAAGTTTTAACCACCAACTTAATTCACCTATTGATATGAGAAGTCAATTTTCATCATGATATGTAAGGATGAATTGTTCAAGATGTAAGTTTTGTTCAACATGAGATCTTAGGGATTCATCAATCAACTTGACAAACTTTTCGAGGGTTGTATGGCTAAATTGGTGTTGATTTGTGGTCCACTGAGTACTAGATTAGGCCAACTTTGTGATTACAGAATTCAGGTGTAAACAATATTAGACATATTTTGACAATATAATAATTTCTTTTACAAAAATAAATTATGAAAAAATATTGACATTATGATACTAATTTAGTGGCAAAATTAGTGTGTTGTTAAAATATTTAATTGATGTATTTTTTCCTCAACGACAATTGATGTTACATAGTTAATTCTTATAATCCTTTTTATACATTTTTTTAATAAATGTAAAACTGACATGCAATGCACGTGTAGGTAATGTTTCGTGGACAAACTCACATGCAATGCACGTGTAGGTAATGTTTCGTGGACTTTTAATTCTTTTTAGGTTTAGGGGTAACTAGTATAGATACCTGTGCAATGTGCGGAGCATTTTTCTTTAAAGATTATTCATTAAAAATATTAATTTCTTCATACAAAATTAATCAAATTTTATTGTAAAAAACAACATATTCCAAGGTCAATGGAATATTAAAAATAATCATTAATAGTGAAATTACAATTGATACTTAATAACTAATCACAATTACAATTGTTCTAGATGTTTTGATATAAAAAGGATATTTTCTTTTTATTCTATTGACTAATTTTAACAAATATTAAATAGTTATTAATTTATTGTTGGAATTTTAAATTTATATTTTTAATCAATTAAGACTTGTATTTAATCCCTTACCTTTTATTTCAATTTTTTTAAAAATCTATTAATTCAATTTCATCTACTAACTGCACTTTTTATAAAATAAAATATCTTTCAATTCATTTCAAACACTAAAACTACTTAACTTTGTCAATTCCAAAACTTCTAATTCTAAATTTTAGATTTCACAACTTCAATTTTAAAACTAATGAAACACATACAATTTATTATTTTAAATTTTAGACTTTGTTTTATTATTATAATTTTTTTCATTGTTTGATTTCATCATTAATGCATTTAAATATTTTATTTATATTTATTGTTATTTCTTCTATATTAATTCAATTAAAAGTTTTTATGCTACTCTAAAAATCACACATCACACCAAATCTCACACTCATCCTTCATCTCTACTCCACCACCCCACCCTCAAATTTTATTTTATTTTTAACTTTTAAAATTATTGTTAAATTATTTTCTCAATCCACCCACAACAAATAAAATAATTTTTTTTTTATTTTTATAAGATCTTTTTTCCCCGCACCACCTACCCCTAATCCCTCCACCCCGCCCCCCTTACCCAACACCCCCCCCCCCCCCCCTTTCTTTTTTTTTTTCTTCCTCCCCCCCCCCCCCCCCCCCCCCCCCCCCCCCCAAATTAAACTTTTTACTTTTTTTAAGATTTCTTTTGTATTCCCACCCCAAACGTCACCTACATCTACCACTACGTCTACCCCCACCTACCTAGCCCCGTCCCGACTACTACAATTTCTTACCCCCATCGACCTAGCCCCATCCACTCATTTATGTTGTTTCTTAATAATACTTCAAACTTGTTAAACCATATTACTTAAAAGAAAGGGTCCAATTATTCATTTAATATATATGAGATATTCGTATAAATCATATATAGAAACTTAAGATTCCTTAGTTACATCTATAACAAAAGTTAATTATAATGCTATAACAATAACAACATAACAACAACAAAAAATATTAAACTTTAACATAAATTTTCAGGAGATGTTCCAAATACATGGTGTGTTTCTCACTTTTTTGGTTTCACTAAATTTCACCAAATTTCAGATAAAAAATCTTATTAGGCACTTTCAATTGCAACACTTTACTAAACATCTTGCCTTAACGGATATTTTAAAATTAAAGTCATACCTCCATTTAATATCTCCAAATTCTGCAATTTGACCGATTGAACATGCTGTTTTCCTGTACAAAATAGTCAAACTTATATGATACTAATTAATAATTTTTGATGCAGTTGCTTAATGAAATCAACATATTTGCACAATTTCTCTTACTTTTTTACGTATAATATAATGCAACTTTAATTACTAACTAATAATTTTAAGTGTATAAAAAAAGTTATCCACTGTTGCTATCACATATTAATTTTATTTTTTCAATGTACTTCATGTCGAGCCGTTTGTATCATCTACGAGAAAATTAATCAACACAACAACAATTAAGAAGACAAATATTTGATTTCATTAAACTAATCAATAAGCTATCGTTGAACCTCAAAATTACACATAAATGAAATCGTGGCATTAAAAAAATAAAATAAACTGAGCTATAAAATAAATAATAGAAAAATGAGGAGAAGAAACTGTTGTTAATAGCAAAGAAAGGGAATCATAATGGAATGCATCCCATTTATAGTGCTAGTTGACATTGATTTGGATAAAAAGAAATTGTAATTTCAAAATTTTAAAATAAGAGATTGTATGAGATTACAATATTTGGTAGGATAAACTTAAGAGAACTATAAATGAGTTCAAAATAAACCATACCACATATTTCTGTTTCTTATTTAGAGAGTCATTATCTCTAGTTTTAATAGATTAATAAAGTTATCTTTTTATATTTCAAAGCTTATTTTTTTTCAATAGTATTTTTGTTATATATTTTTAATTTAAATTAAAAAGTTTAAAAGGTTACTAAATAACTAATAAATTTTACATACTGAAAAAGTATTTTCAAATTCAGTTTTGGATATAATCATTATCTTTTCAGCAATTCAAAATTTTATATATTCATTTTAAATTCAAATTTTAAACTTAACTTTTTACTTATTAATTAATATATGTGTTATAATTCAAAATAACATCTCCAAAATAATCTCTACAATTTTATCTTTATATAAATTTAAAACACCATTTATAGAGGGACAAAATAAAAAGGCTAAAAATCGTTTGCTTAGGAGTGAAGGAATTATTATTATTATTAGGCTAAAATCATTTGCTTAGGAATGAAGGAATTATTATTATTATTATTATTAATATTATTATTATTGTTGTTATTATTATTATTATTATTATTATCATTATTATCCCACACTCATACTATTACTATACACTTTTTTTTGTAAGCACTATTCCTACGTACTTCTATTTATTATTAGTAAATCAAATGTATTCAAATATGTTTTATAGTATATTTTATTAGTAAATCAAATGTATTCAAATATATTTCGGGAGGAATGCAGTACCGTCTTATCATGCAATTGCCAAAAGACTCAATTAAAGTTGTAGTAGACCCTATGAGAACTCACCCCTAGTCCTAGATCATTCAATTAAGGTATTAGTACCCTAGTCCTAGATTAATCAATTAAGGTATTAGTCTAACATATGAGGTAGTAAGAATCGGTTCGGCTTAGAGGGATCGATCGACGACTCAGGTCGGGAGGAACGCAATACCGTCTTATCATGTAATTGCCAAAAGACTCAATTGAAGTTGTAGTTGATCCTATGAGAACTCACATTCAATTAAGGTATTAGTCTAATATATAAACTCAATTTAAATTATATATAAACAAATGTTTAACCTGTTGCAACAGATGTCTTTTCTGTTGGATCAAATCAACCAGATTAGGTAATCTGTTGCAACATATTATGCATCTGTTGTAAACTGTCAAATAGATTACGTCATTTGTTGCGAAAGATGACCGAACTTTGGAAATTTCCAAATAGAAATTGTCTATCTGTTGCACTTAAATATTTTAAGGTCTTTTTTTTAAAGCAATTTAGGTATTTCCTGTCTGAGATAAAAAAGTTAAAATATTAAGGCGGTAAAAAATATTACTCGGTACTACTTGGATAACTCAAAAATATCCTGGGTGAGTAGTCTTATCTTGTCTTTTCAATGTCACCGTTCCTAGTGCCCCTCAAAAGTTATTAATGAATATTTAAACCCCTCGTATCTAGAACTCTCTCCTTCAGCCATAAAGTAGTCTAGACTCAACTCATTACTCTTATTTATTGCCAATTCTCAAATATCTTTGTTTTTTCCCTCTCTTTTCTCTTTTATTTCGGATGAGGATCCTTTAGGATCTCAACCAATCAATATATTTTCTTGACTGAAGTGGATGTTTTGATCCATTTACTTTTTTGACATTGCAGGTACGGTTCACTGTTGCTCTTTCCATCTCTTCTTCTTCTTTGTATGCCATTTAAATTAGATATTTACATCTATTGCTATTAATGATTTACCCATTACCTGTTTTCAATTTATTGAGAAAATTAAAGGAAAGGTGGCTTTTAAGTCTTGAATGAATGAACCATTGTTTCTATTAAAATATGCGAAAAAGTCATCTGTTGGGAGAACTTAAAAAGCCTTGTTGTCAATATAGTTTTTCTTATGTCTTTTGTTTAGTACTTTGGTTGTGCTGTTGTTGGGGTGGTGGACGTGTTGGAACATGTGACGTTTGTATTGTGGATGGTGTTGGAACATATGGTATTATTTCTTTGTTGTTGATGCTGTTGTTGCAACAGTTTCCTTAACTGTTGCAACTGATGAATTAGTTGTTGGAATAGACAGAGCAACTGTTTGAAGAAATCAAACCAGTAGCAAGACTGGTTTAATTTATTCAGACAGATGACTCATTTGTTGTAATAAGTCATATATCTGTTGCAACGATGCCTCATTGGTTGAACAGATGGGTAATCTGTTGCATCATATTGGTCATCTGTTGATTCACTCAATTTTGTGTTACCCTTTTGTAATGTTCTTTTTGTTTTCTTTTTGTTCTTCTCTTGTTTGACATCAAATGTATTTCTCTTGTTTGCAGATAAAAGGAAGTGAAACAGGATCTACTTTTACCCGACCAGCATTAAAGACTAGAGTAAAGATAGGTTCGGAGAAATAAACTACTTGCATATGGAACCACTTCATATGTGTGAGGTATGTATTACTGATCAACCTATCATGAAAACACACATCCAGTATAATGATTTTGTGAATGTTTGTTCTTTACCTATTAGGCTTTAATCCTTCAAACAACATATGGTATTTTACAGTTAATATTGTTAGGTTTGAACTGGTAAGGCTGAGGGACCAAGACGGTGGTGTCGATACCTTGTTACATTTTAATGACAGTTTATGCTCATGTTTTTGTGTCAAGTTTGGGGAAGGGTTTAAGTTTTTGGCGGCAGTGTAAATATCTAATAGTGATTAGACCGATTTTAATAGTTCAATGGACTTGTTGAAAGGCCTCCAAACCCTTGCACTGCAACAAAAAACGATGGAACCAATAAAAATTCTCCAGGTCCAAATTTATTTGGATGGGTTATTGGAGGAGACTATTATACAATAGAAGGTGTTTAGAAGAAAACCTTTACGGGAAGAGAGAGGTTGAGCAGGCCATATATCATCTCAGTCCTTGTTTAAGTAGAAACACAGGGTGGGAAAGAAAGTGTAGCGAAATTGACTGATGAAATTGACATGAAAAATGAAAAAACTGGATGAGGTGCGAATGTGAAAGTGTATCCAAAAATGAAAATTCATCAGTCATTGAAGCAAAAAGAAGAATGGTCAACATGACTGGAGATGGACACTTTGCTCGAGAATGCAACTAGTGAGCGTGGCCTAAATGAAGACTCTCACAAAGTGCAGGACCAGAACTGTAAAGAAGCAGCTTCACGAGCACGGAAGGTGGTAAGGTTGTCGGTCTAAATTGAAACCTGAACCAACTACTCCTGCATTAAAAATATGGGATCATGTCAATTTCATTGGTGTATAAAAGTCTGAGTTCAGGTTTCTCATGTCAATTTCATTGGTCATATATCAAGGTCTGAGATGATATATGGCCTTCTCCACCTCCCCCTTTGCGCACAGGTATTCTCCCAAGCACCTTCTGATGTATAAAAGTCTTCTACAACAATCCATCCATATAAATTTGGACTAGGGAAATTTCTATTAGTTCCATCGTTGTTTGCTGCATTGCGAGGCTTTGGAGGCCTTTCAAGAAGTTTATTGCGCCATTAAAACCAGTCCAATCACTATTGGATATTTACACTGTCGTAAAAACTTAAACCTTTCCCCAAACTTGACACAAAAACATGAGCATAAACCATCATTAAATTGTAATGGGGTATCGACATCATCATCTTGGAACCCTTCGGCCTTATCAGTTCGCATTTATCAAACTAAACTGTACAATGCAGGAGCTTGTTTGAAGGATCATTGTCTAATCGGTAAAAAACTGCATTCACAAAATCATTGCACTTTATGTGTGTCTATCACAGTAGCCTAATCAATAATATACATAACTCACACGTATGAAAATGGGATCCATTGCATGCACCTTGTTATTCCTACCCTATCAGGACATGTCAGAGAGTGTTATTTATTCATCTGCACGTATATGATAACTATTAAAAAAGAGGTGTGAAGAGTCATGACTTTTTATCTTAACATATTCAAAATAGCTGATGAAATGAAATCTCCATCTATTGCAACTGACGAATCAGCTGTTGGAAAAAATCAAAATATCTCCTCCAACATATGGTTCATCTATCACAATAGATAATCCATATGTTACAATAGATGGTAAATCTATTGCGATAGATCAGACTGTGTTTTTTTATTCATTTGCACACATGTGATTACTTTTTGCTAAAAATGTTTGTTTCAATTTAGTTGTCCTATTTATAAAATCAAGAGAATTTTATTATATTCTTTCAAGATTACCCTTATTATTAAATGACTACATAAAGTATATTATTCACATTTATACTTTCAGAGCATAATTAATAAGGCCAATTTGGTAAAATAATCACCTAATTTATATTTTTATTAATTGGTGTGCCAAGCCCATAGGGCCCAACTAATACGAAATGGAGGGACTATTAAAAAGAGGTGAAGAATTGTGACTTTTTATCTAACACGTTTAAAACAGCTAATGAACCAAATACTCCATCTGTTGAAACTGATGAATCAGCTGTTAGAAAATATCAAAACATCTCCTCCAACATACTGTCCATCTGTCATAATGGATAATACATATGTTGCATCAGATGTCTTATCTGTTGCATATACAAACCATCTATTGCAACAGATGGTAAATCTGTTTTGACAGACCGTCTATTGCACATTCAATCCATCTATTGCAATAGATGCTAAATCTGTTATGGCAGATGGACGATCTGTTGCAACAGCTTAATAATAACGGCTTTTATCGAGTCTCAAACTATTTTTAAAAGGTGAGAAGTAATTAATGTAAAAGAAAAAGTCATGACTTTTCACAGAAAACAAAATGCCACCAATTTGAATGTAATTAATATAATGGAGCTGAACAGTCCTGCCTTTTTGCCTGACACGTCCGGATTCAACCCTCTATAAATAGGTCCCTCCTTAAACTTCATTCAACTCAACTTTATTTATTTCTTGCATTTTTTATTTTCGTGTGATATCTTCAACCACTTCTCTTCAAAGAGCATATTCTTTTCTCGTTGAGGTAAGTTTTTTTCTGGTGTAAATTTATCAGTTGGTCGTATACGTTGTATTACATTTTGAACTTTTTTCTTTAAATTTGTCAATTCATAAGTGTTCTAGATATGGTTGATCTTTTTCTAAACATTGCTATTCTACGCGACACAATGCATAAACTTCAGAGCCAGGTTAATAACCTGCAGAGGGAGTTGGCCGCTGTGAGAGCGACGATGTTCAGATAGGTGCAGAGACTGATGAGGGCCCTACTGCTGCGAGTTGATTGGCCGGCTTTCATTAATGATGATGATGATAATAATAATTAGAATGTGTTTTTTCTTTTAGCGTATATATTTTAATTTTTCTATATCGAATCTATACCTAATGTATTTTATTTTTCGTTTAATGAAAAATTTACTTTTAGTCAGACTTTGGCATTTTAATTCTTGTTCAATTTTCATTCGGTCTATTTTTCTAATCTAAACTTACATACATATTAACATGTCGACGGTTTGAGGCAAGGAGCTATGTTGAATCTAGTAGCACTAACAATTTTGGCTTTTTAGTTCTTTCAACAAATGGACCATGTGTTGGAACAGATAGGTCATGTGTTGGTTTTCTATCAACAGATTATCCATCTATTTCAATATATGTGTCATCTATTGGAGGAAAATATTCCAGTTGTTTGTGAAACTGTTGAGAATAATTGTGGTCTGCTGCATTATTTAGTTCATATTTTGCCTTTTTTTATTGATGCACAAGTTATTACAAAAAATATTTTATATATAATAAATGATAACATTAGGTTCACAACAATGAGTTAAATATATAAAAGTCCACAACAAACAAACAAACAACAACACAAGTTTCTGCAATTACAACGATCATGGTGTATTACGATTGGGCATGTAGTTCTTTTGTAGCCAGCACATTACATAGGGAGCACTTGTTTTTTCTTGATGAAAATGATTCTCCAACTCCACGCCTCCTATTATATGGATTTCTTCCCGGTTTGATAGTGCTCAAGTTAATATATGGAGGATGTATTAATCTCCTCATAAGCTTTGCTGGAACAACCCAAGATTCCTTGGGAGGCACCGGAGTAATATGCCCACTATATACCATTTCATATTTTTCCACCAAATAATATTGAGAGGAGTGCTCGTAAACTTCAGGTCCATATTTATGACCATATTGAGCTCGAAGAGCTGACATAGCATATGGATAAGGTATTTTGTCCAAGTCAAAAACTCTACACGTACAAGATCTTGTTTGAAGATCGACCGTGGTAGCATCACCATGATCGGTGATACGGAATTTGTAATCTACTATTTTATGAGAGAATAACCTATTCCCCAAACTGATGTTCATTGATGTTTGTTTTTGATTTCGAGAACAAATAGGGTTCTTTTTTCTGGGCACTTGAACTGCACACACTTTTCGTTAAAAAAATCACTATACTTCTCGCTTATTTTTTCGAACATAGCCTTGATGGAAAATTCTCTTTCATTACCAAATAATGAATTCACCGATTCAGCTATGTTTGATGTCATAATATTGTACCTATAAAAAAGAATCACTTAGTACGTGTAAGACCCCGTAAAATAATTAAGCTTAATTCAGTCCTTTAAGCTTGTCAAGGGGGTCACAAACTTAGAAAATTCTAGCTAGGTGCCCAGACTTAGCTTAATTTTAGCCTTTAAAAGTTGAAAAATTTATTTTGCCACCTTAACATCCATTAATGGTCTATATTCTTGTTAATTCATGATTAGGAAGGTCAATAGATGTTCTCAGACAAGTTTTGGATTTTTGGAACTCGTTTCAAGAAAGTTTGGAAGTCCAAAATATTGGACCAACGCGATCTTGGCGCGCCGTGTCTCCAATCGCGTTGGTCACCAGTTGTGCAGACTGCCAGAGCCAAAAAAACTGAGGCTCGATGCATTTATGATGCGCCGCATCGGGTATAGCGTTGAAACCCTCAACGAGACGCGTCGCCCATAGCTTCGGTGCCCAGTTATTTTGTCATTAAATGTCTGCATTTTTAAGGGCAAAGGGGTAATCCTCCCACCCTCATTAAGTAAAAAACATGGGATTAAACCCCATTTACACCAAAAGATAGCCACTTCCCTCAAGATCCTCTCAAGAACACATTAGGGTTTTTAATTAGGGATCCAACTCCAAGCAAATTTCTCCGTGAATCATCAAGAATCTTCCATCTAAGGTATGCATAGTGTTCATTCATGGACTCTTTTTGTCCATAAAGCCCAAGAACCAAGTTTTAAAGCACGAATTGTGATATTTATTCTATGAACTAAATTATGTTCATGTGTTGTTGTTGTATGAATTCCAAGATGGAACCTTTATTATGTCTTTATGAAATTACGCTAATATATGGACTGAAATTATGAAATTGGGTGGAATTGCGAAGTAAGGTTGTATTAGATTCATGCTCATGCCTAAGCCTTAAATTATGCAATCTAAGTGTTTGATAAAATGCCTAGGAGAATAGAAATTATGCTTGATAGTTAAACTGTGACCCAAGATATGAATGTACGTGTTTCTCCATGTTTAATATGATTTCCATGAGGATTGCTGTGTAATACAATTGCATGATGATATAATTATGATATTAAAATAATGAAGTTAAGACATGATCATGTGCATTCTAAGCTATATACAAGATTATGATAACCATGTGCTTTATGAAATATCCCCTACTGTCGTAGTATGAATTGTTGATGTTGCCCATGTATTCAAGAAAGTCATACTTTGTCAGTTTCCTTCTATCGAGTCCTGGGGGTACTTGTACTCAAAAAATATAGCTGTGTACCTAGAGCCAGTGTTATGTTTCACGATATCCTTAGTCAAGCCATGATTCATAGAACTCAGTCAGTCATGTGACTCAGAAAATCTCAGTAAATTCAGAAAATCTCAGTAGTATTTCGACATTCAACGGAACTCCATGAAATCAGTCTAGTCCAGTTCAGTTAATTATGTTCAGTGTCTATTCAGATGGGAGTAGGAATTAGCACCGAGTGAACCCAAGGATGGGAACTCACCTGTTATATGAGGGTGTGATTCTTAGAAGCAATCCTTGTGTTCCTGAACTACTTAGCTAGCATAGGTTGAGACATCATCGCCTGTTGTATGAGGGTAGATGAGGTGGCTTAACCTGTTATATGAGGGCTCCTACCATTCTTACTAGAGTTACCTGTTATATGAGGGTTACTCATAGATTGTCCTTACTAGTGGTGCGGTATTGACACTCTTCTAATTGGGGTTACAGATTGGATCCTAACTCAGTAATATTTCGATTATTTGGGGCATGTCGGTTAGATAACTACTTCCCATAGTTTCAGTTACACGATCAGGACTGTTAGATATAGTCATACAGTTTTAGTAAAAGAACTCAGATAGTTCTTTAGAATTCAGGACTGTTAGATACAGTCAACTCAGAACTGTACGAAACTCAGCTAGTTCCACAAAAATTAGACTGTCAGATACAGTCGCTCAATATCAGTTATTTCAGTTATATAGCTATCAGTATCTCATGTTATCAGTACTCAGGCTTAGTAATCATGTCATCACGATCTCAGTTACATTTATTACGTATTCATGCATGCATTCTCACATTCATGCTATCCAGCCAGTTATTATAGTTTATACATGTGAACCCTTTATATTTAGCCTACCTCACATGCATACCAGTACATTCAATTGTACTGACGCATTTACGCTATGGTGTTTTTATACCATAGGTTCAGAAGCACGAGCTCCAGAGCATCAGTAACGACCAGGTTTAGCAGTGAGTCCTCATCATTCGAGGATGATATTATGAGTTATTTCAATAATTTAGTTTTATCTTTCAGTAGATGGAGTTAGCTCGGGACATGTCCTATCAACTCTTTATTCAGACAGTTAAAGGCTTTTCAGACTAGCATGTTTAGAGAGTTGTTTCAGTTGTTTTGGGTATTTCATACCCCACCCAGATGTTATATTTTAATAGATATTATGTCTCTGTTTTGAACCTTACATCCTTATAGCCTTTATTTCCATATTTATACAATATATTATGCAGTGTTCAGGTACATATATCAGTCATGGGTTAGCTTGTGGTCCTTCGAGATCATGAGCATCGTGTAGCATTTTGGGTACCAGATTCATGGAGTTACAGTACGATATCATACTAAACTTGTAAATCAAACAAGACATTAAATTCATACAAATGTACTTATTTGCTGGACAGAATGCCCGGCTCCATCTCTCGAAATCGATACGTGTGAGAAATTTTGCTACCTTGGAATTAACATCCGCTATTTGATTGAAATGGTCTAAACACTCCTCTCTACTATATGCTTTAGCTGCTCTATAAAAAAGGGTGACGACCTTTTTGTTGTTATAGTTGTTTTGAATATTCTCTCCAAGATGCTTGATACAACAAACAAAGTAAGCTGAAGTGAAAAAAAGTGAACCCATCTTTGGAATACTTGGATGCCTATCCAATACAAAATGCAACTCTTCGGTATCTTCGACGCAGCATCACAGTTGTTCAAAAAAATATATAAGAGGCATGACATTCCTTGTCCGCTACACAAAAATCGACAGAAAAGATGTGATTCTCCGTATCCTGTGACACCACCGCTAGCAGAACTCCATTATACCTGCTCTTCAAAAAGGTACCGTCGATGACTATGCCTTTTTTCAAATGTCAAAAACCTTGAATCCAAGCACCATAGGATACAAAAAAGTACTTGAACCTTCCGTTTTCATCCAGATGCAATGACGTCTTACTTTTGAGATTTGTGGACTCAATCATGTAATGGTAAGCATCCAAGATCGAGGACCTTTATCGTGGCATGAGAATTTTGGCCCGATATGTGCTATGAACCACATGTGTGATGCTTTTTATGTTTATAAATGACAAATCTATTAGAATTTGCATACTTCACCACTCTCAACCACCACTTGCAATTTGAATTAGCACATTTGAAGTAAAAGACACTGCTCGAATTAATCACCTTCTTTATTCTGAAATCTTTTTTCAAGCAAGAAATAAACAAAGTGTTAGATAGTTCATTCTTGTCTTTGAATGACATTCTAATAAAAAAGCCGGTCCCATCATTTTGAAGATTTCTAGACTGTGTTGATTGAGAAAAACTGCACAACATATTGGTCGCATGAATGGGCGTAGGTGTTTGATCATCATCTGGAATATTCATGTCTAGATCATCCAACTTATCATCAAAGAAGTCTTTTTTTTCTTCTTCTTCTTCTACGTTCTGGTTCTCATTCTCTCTCATCTTTTCAACTATGTACACCCATAACACTGGCCTGGTTGAATCACTTAGATAAGCATGCAACCGAACCTGATCAGTTATTTTGAAAGGCAGTACCCTTTGATTTTCAAAGGAGCTGTGCATGTAGCTGATGGCGAGTTATTTCAGTTGATAATTTAGTCCACAAAAGCTGATGATTAAGTTCACAAAATCATCAAACAAAATATCTCTTTGGACTGTCATAGCTATCGTCTCTAGTATTTTACCCCCCTTCCAACGCCATACATATCGATTGCTCTTCTAGACCCATTAATTATGACAATCCACCCCTATTGTTATAGATCCTTCTATTAGTGGTACCTAAATAAAGTCATTTGTTAAAAAAAGTTGATAGTGATTTTATAGTGTCGTGAATGAATCTCAACAGATGTGTTATCTATTACAACAGGTAAGCGATCAGTCGTAATAAATTACTTACCTATTGGGATTCATGTTACGCACTTGAATATCTATTGCAATAGATGAAACGCCTGTTGGGATTGATGTTACAGTACTAAATCACCTTTGAAGTCGACTCCAACAGATGCGTGGCATTACAACAGATGATTAACCTTTTGCGACAGATGACTTACCTGTTGTAATAGGTTGTAATCTATTATAACAAATATTTACCTTATTGTAATAGACAACATTTCCGTTGGAATCATGTTCAGGTTCTGTTACAACTGGTTACTAATCTGTTGAAACAGATATTTATCATGTCGCACGATAACTAATCTGTTGTAACAGATGTGTCAACTATTGCAACAGATAACCCATCTGTTTAAACATGAATCCAACATATCATTCTTCCATTGAAATAGATGTCTCATTTATCGCAGCAGATGATTTATCTATTTAAACAGATGGATCTTATGTTGGATTCATGATTGGGTTCTATCTATTATTGAAAAAGAATAACACAATAGCAGTTACCCAGATGACAAATTTAACTAAAAATCATAATTTGACTTGCCAAGGTCTCCTATGAAGTATGCCAAAGTGAAAAGTGATGTTCGAAACAAAAATTGACCTAAGAAATTGGTCAAACAGCAACAGTAGCGGTAACAACAAAAACAACAACAACAAATGGTCAACAGGAAGAAGATGAAGATGATAATGAAGCAGAAGATGATGATAATGAAGCAGAAAATGATGAATGAAGCAGCAGCAATAATGAACAACAAAATCTCTAAGAGAGAGAAAACAACAATGGGTGAGAAGAGAGAGAAAGACGCACTTTCCCCTCTATTTTCCATTATATAGACTAACATTTGGATCAAAGTGTAAATTTAAAAACTTGTGGGTTATTTTTAAAATTTTTTAACTTTTTTAATCCATAATAAAGTAATTGTCACATTCACCTAATAATTAAGACTTGTGTCACCTACACCTCATTTTAAAACTCTTTTGTCACCTACAGCCCAAACCTCCTGGTAAGTTGAGATAGGAATTGCATAAATGCCTAAAAAAAAGGTCAAACTACTATTTGGAGTCTAGCAATATATGGTAAAAGAAAAAGGAGGTTAAATTACAATTGAAGTCCTAAAAGATATGGCAAAAAAATATATTGTAAAAATTAAGATATTCTAAAATATATGACATTTTGATAACCATAATATTTAGCACATCTAAATTAATTAAAATTTTATTTTATATAAAAGTAAATTTTACAGCTCTACTTAAGTAATATTTTGCACGAACCTCCAAAATACATGATAAAAAATAATTATATAGAAAAAGTATTAGGAGAACTAAAAAGTATACTAAACAAACAATTTGTTATAAATGTATTTAAATTATAGTGAATGTCTATCAAGATCTACTTTGATATCTATTAGGATTTGAAGCATCCGTCTTTTACTCAGACTAGGAGAAATTTCTCCTATAAATAGAGGGGTTTTGTTCATTGTATTTACAATCTTATGATCTTTCATCCATCAAGAAAATCATCCTCAAGAGAAGTAATAAGAATCACTTTCTCTATTCTCTCTACTCTTCTTCTTATTTTTTATTGTTTTATAACACGTTATCAACACGAAACTCTACCAAACAAGGTGAGATTATAAATCTGAAGGATTTCAAGGTTAGTAATTCTTTTTTTTTCTTTATTATTTTATAACACGTTATCAGCACGAAACTCTGCCAAACAAGGTGAGATTATAAATCTGAAGGATTTCAAGGTTAGTAATTCTTTATGTTATCTTTTTTTTGATACTACTAATATAATTATTATTGGATTTGAGGAAAAATAATTGGTTTGGAACCATTTATATTTTAAATTTATTCCTCTAGAATAATATTATCAGAAAAAAGATGATAATATGTTGGGTTCAAGTCCCATTGATTTATGCCTAATATGCCTTTACATGGGTAAGACGTTGAGTTTGAATCTCAATGCACCATATTGATGATATTATGATGGCTAAGGCAAAATAATGTGTTTTTGATGAAAAGTCATGAAACTTGTCCATTGAATATGCTTCATTCCAAGAAGTGAATGTGGTAGCAATATATGATAAGTCTGAAAGATGACAATTTGCTCCATTCTTGAAGTGAATATGGTAGCAATATAGAGAAATTCTCTCTATCATATTTATGCCTAGATTTGCTCCTGAAGTAGCAATATCGTGAAAGGGGTTATAAGCTATCATACTTTGATAGGCTTAAGGTACAATTATATTTCATTCCTGGGGAATGTGAACCTTATTAATGCAAACGTACACCTGATTGTGATGGTATCACAACTCACCTCCGAATGAGGCAGAATAACTGAGAAAATTTATTTTGAAATCTACTTCTAAAGTAGTAAATCTGAAATTTATTCATGTAATAGTAAATCTGAAATTTACTAAAGAAAAAGTACATGTCATGGTAAACTTAGAGTTTACTAGAATAAAACTTCATAAATTGATATGAACGATTGTGACATCTCGAAGATGTGCATGTATTGAAGAATTAGAAGATTCTTTAAGAATTGTTTATGTTGTTTGTTCTCATGATAAGTTGGTTGGACTAACTAATATTGGGATTGGATCCCTTTAAATATGAAAATTATAATAGGTGAATAAGGGCCCATTCATCTATCATGTGATATGTTAAAATAATGCATCAATAAGATGATCACATGTACATTTATTGCCAACCTGCAGTTTGACATTCATAAAGTTGCTTGCTCAATAAAATTGAGTTAAGCATGATTTCAGATTGGGTAATCAAGATAATTCATCTTGATGATGATGGTCTTGCATTGAATGCCTTCGATAAATATCTAAACCATTGTTAATGAGAACAAAACTTCATGTATTGGTCTAAAATATGATATATTGCAATAGCATTTGTATGCATTAGACCAATAAATTATGATTATTTCTTCCCTTTTAATTGGTTCAAGGTCGGGAATCAATTATTCCATCTAATAATTTTGATATGCGGTATACGATTAATGAATATACCATAATGCACAAAGATGGATTCCTCAAAGAAGTAGAGGATGTATGTTAGTTTTTCTAACATAAGGGGGTGATTATAAGAGCTATGAAATATGTTAGGAATTATCACCAAATCCTCATCCAAAATATAATTCAAGTTAAATGCCGAAAGCATCTCATATTAAGCGCAAGTGCTCTTATTTTGTGTTCCTAAAGGACAAAGTCTATGCATGCGTGAAGCATGGTAGACTAATTGATTCTAAATGAAATAGTCCTTGAAAAATAAGGAGCAAATAATCATAATAACAAGGCAATGAGATCTTGAAGAGCCTACGACATAACACTTTATGAAACCTTATGAGAGGTTCATGTACCTGAAAATAATGAAGTGATGAGATCTCAAATATTATGTCGCATTGTAAACCGATACTAAATGATATATCATCAATATATTTGACACAATATTGGCACAATATTATGAAAGATTACGAGGATCTTAATTCTACATTAATTTAAGCATGTTGACATAGAAACATTTATCAAGTGACATGAAAGGATGCATCTTGGTAAGTGAAAGCTTATTTGATTTGCAGTCCAGACACTTGAAGATGTCACACATAAAATGTTGAATATTGTCACTTTGACAAAATTTGTATGAAAACTTCTTTAAGGATTCAAAATATAAAAGTTTCTGGGAAACTTATTGATAATCCTTATATTGTATAAGCTTATAGGTTGAAAATTATTGAAACTCTTGGAGAGTTTTCAAAAGCAATAAGATTATTTGCTGAAAAGAGAAATATACCAATTTGGATTGGTCATGAAGTACCATATCTTAGTACAATTGGTGCACTCATGTATCTTGTAAAAAACTACAAGACCCAATATAGTCTTTCGCTCAATTTGTTAGCAAGGTATATTTCTAGTCCTACTAGGAGACATCGAAATGAAATAAAATACATGAGTTTGTTTTATTCTAAAGATTGCAGTCCCGATCTTACTGGTCATGCTGATGTTGGGTACTCATCTAACTCGTATAAATCTCAGTCTCAAACATACAATGTGTTCACATATGGGGATACTGCCATATCTTGGGGATATAGAAAGCAGTCTATCGTAGCCACTTTATCGAATCATGATGAGATAATAGCTATTCATAAAGCAAGCCGAGAATTTGTATGGTTGAGGTCTACGATACATCTCATTCGAGAAAAATATGGTGTGAAATATGACAATCTACCCACAATTTTATATAGAGATAATTCAGAATACATAGCACATCTTAAGGGAGGATTCATAAATAGAGATAGAACGAAGCACATTTTGCCAAAGCTTTTCTACATACACGAGTTACAAAAGAATGATGATATTAACGTGCAACAGATTCGTTCAACTGACAATGTGACTAATTTATTCACCAAGTCTTCTCCAATTACAACTTTTAAGAAGATGGTGCACAAGATCGGGATGCAAATGTTCAAGGATGTTCTCATTAGGGGGAGTTAATACGTGTTGTACTCTTTTTCCCTTACAAGGTTTTGTCCCACTGGGTCTTCCTTGTAAGGTTTTTAATGAGGCAGCCAAAATGCGTATTATTAGAGATGTGTACTCTTTTTCCTTCACTAGATTTTTTTCCTACTGGGTTTTTTTTAGTAAGGTTTTAACGAGGCATATTATCTACCAATTAGATATTCAAGGGGGAGTGTTATAAATGTATTACATTATAGTGAATGTCTATCAAGATCTACTTTGATATCTATTAGGATTTGAAGCATCCATCTTTTACTCAGCCTAGGAGTAAATTTTCCCTATAAATAGAGGGATTTTGTTCATTGTATTTACAATCTTATGATTATTCATCCATCAAGAAAATCATCCTCAAGAGAAGTAATAAGAATCACTTTATCTATTCTCTCTACTCTTCTTCTTATTCTTTATTGTTTTATAACACAATTTCAATTTTCCCTTCGTTTCTCCTGACAAAGAAAAAAATAACCCTCTTATTCTTCTAACAACAAAAGGAGAGAATCTATGCAAGTGGTTTGAGTTGGTTTATTTATAAGGTTGTCTACAAATTCAAATGACTAAAAAATTAGTATATAAGTTTTTGCACGTAGTTGCAAAGTTAACAACAAAAATAGAGAAAAGGAGTGTCCAAAAATTAAATCGATAAAAAAATATTATTGATTTATTATTAGTGAATTATTGGGATAATAGGTTTTTAATAATTTATAAAAAATTTAAAAAATACAAGAAATAGCAAACTAAGGTCTATAATTAAGCTAAATAACAATAATTTTAAAAAAATTATGTGAGATAACAATAATACCAATATTTTAGTGGCTCCCGATCTTCCCTTTTTTTTCTCTCTCTTTTTCTCTCTTATATCTCAGACCTTTCTTTTCTTTTCCTTTTTTCTTGTTAGTTTTTTCCATTTTTTTCTATTTTAGTTTCTTTTTCTTTTCCATTTTTGTCTTTTCACTTTTATTATCTCTTCTATTTCTCTTTTTTGTTCCTTTTTCGATTCTTTTTTCTTGATTTATTTTCTCTTTTTATTTTCTTATTTTCTTTCTTTCTCATAATTTTGTTTTTCTTTTCTTATTTTCTCTTTTTTATTTTCTTATTTTCTTTCTTTCTCATAATTTTGTTTTTCTTTTCTTATTTTTCGTTTTCTTGTTCTTTTTTTTATATATATATATATTTTGGTTTCTTTCTTTTCACTTTTATTTTTATTCTTCTATTTCTCTTTCTTCTTTTTTTTTTTTTAAAAAGTTCTTTTTCACTTCTTTTTCTTTTGGGTTTTTTCTTATTCATTTTTTTTATTTTTCTTTTTTTATTTTTCTGTTTTGTTTTTTATTTTTTACTCTTCTATCTCTAGTTTCTATTTTTTTTAAAAAAAATTCTTTCTCATTTTCTTTTGGATTCTATTTTATATTTTCTTTGAATTTTTGAGAAATATGGTTGCGTCAAGCTAAGTCATGGATGATAATGAAATCACCATAATCATTTATTGTATTTGTATTCACACCATTATTCATATTTTATATTTGTTGGCACAATTGTATTCGTATTTTGTAGTTCGCATTATCATTTATATTTTTTATAATTCACACTAGTTTATACAATGATACATATACAAATCATTTATACATGTTTATATTTTATACTTGAATTATACATATACAAATGATACGTATACATATCATTTATGCTTATACATATACATATCATGTTTGTACATATACATATCATTTATAATTGGTTATATTTTATCAAATGATACATATTTATACAACTTGAACCATACATATATAAATGTTGCATGTTTATATTTATACAAATATTCACAGGTAAACTATTCAAATACAAATAATAAATTTATTTAATGGAGATATTTTGGTACAAATATATATAAAATGTATAAAATCTATAAATATAAAATACAATAACAAAAAAAAGAATGAAAAAAATTATATAAAAAATAAAAAAGTAAAAAAGGAAACAAAAAAAAAGAAAAAAATGAAACAATAAGTAAAAAAACAAAATATAAAAAAGTGCACAAAAAAAGAAAATGTAAAAAAATGAAGGAGAAAACTAAAAAAGAAAAGTACAAAAAAATTGCAAAGAGAAAAAGAAATAATAAAAAAAATAAAAATAAAAAATACGAAGCAAAAACTGAAAAAGAAGAATAAGAACAATAGAAAATATTTTTTTAATCAATCAGATCTATTTTGAGTTTTGAAACTCATTAAATAGGCTTCCTATTTTTAGAAATACAATCTTCAATTAATCTTTAATTAATTGGGTGAACATGATTTAAGGAAGCGAAATTCTTTTGTCTTTTTAAACTCAAGTTTTTATCTAAAAATAAGACAATTAACTGTATTTGTATATGTGTTTAATGTTGTCTTGCACATCAAATACATATACAAGTTTTTATTTCAAGTAATTTTGAAATTGTTGCTATGATATGCTTAATCACGGGCTTAAGTTTGATGCTTGTGATTTTTTTTCAAAAATATTACTTAAAATTGCAACCTAAGATTTTATTATTACATAAAATCTCAACTATTAAAAGTAATTACAAAAATTTCCTTTTGACACTTCTCTCTCTAAACTTCATATAAATATCTACCTACTTCTTATGATTAAGGCTCCTCAAAGAGTGTCTAAAATCAAGGAACCTCTAACAAGGGGTTTTCAAATATTGAATTTACAAATGTGTTCTTCTCAAATTGCTCAACATAACTTTTCAACAAAAAAGAACCACAACCGTAACCATCATAGACTCACTACTACTCTGGCCACCACCATCGTTGGACCACCACCTTAACCCGCCGCCCTTTCTTCTGTCAATACCGCATCGCTGACCCGTGCCCCATCTTATGATTATCTTATCGGTTGATTCGGTAACATGTTTACAATTTTTGGTTCGGGTTGCATTCATGGGCTCGCCGAATTTTCTAATGCAATGGTTAATACTTGGCCATGGTCCTGATTTCCCGGTCGTGTGATCAGCAGGATATGGGTTGGGACGATTTTTAAGAATTAGACCAAATTAAAGTTGTGAAGCCCTTTTCGAAATACTCAAATAAAGCAACTGATATTACAAAAATACCAAGTTGTGTTTTCAGTGTTTTAGATTGGGCTGTTTCTAGAAAGCCTGGTGATTGCTATTTGGATCTTTCCACTAATGTGCTTCATCAGATTATTAGCGAAACTTAAGCACATAAATTGATAAATGATGCTGAGAGTTGTTGGAGTAATATGATACATAGCATAGTGAAGGCATTATGTTAATTTGATACATAGCACAAGTATGTATATGTATGACATTTGACATTGCTAAGAGTTTTTATGTCACATCATATACATAATTATGTTATGTATATGTTTGATATAGACACTGTTAGACTATTTTATTTCAAAATCATATACATAAAAGATTTATGTATATGTATGCCATACAAACTGCTGAGTTGTTTTATTTTAAATCTTATACATAACTTTGTTATGTATATGTTTGACCTAGGCACTGTTGGACTGTTTTATTCCAAACCCATATACATAATGTATGTCATACAAACTCCTGAGTTGTTTTATTTTAACCCATATACATAATATAATATACATAACTATGTTATGTATATGTAATACACTAGTTTAACTGCATATGTCTCACACATGTAATATTTGATTATTTAAAATTAAATAATTTTATCTATTACGGAGATTTTAGTGACGTGTAAAAAGTTCAATTTACTTTTCGAAGATCCTTCACATTTTAATATAATAATGTAAATATAAACATATATTTTAATGTAAAGCATATATATACTTTACCACCAAAAGTTTTAAGTGATTGATCAATCATAACTTTTGCGTTTGTCATGCAATACCTCTTTTTCTTGCTGTTAGAGGCTAAGAGAGACACATCAATTTGAACCACATTTGTGGTACGATTATTTTTTGTTCTATACTTAAAATCTCTTCTTGTTTTTAGAGTCAAATCTTTACAATATCATTCATTACATTCTTATTATGTACTTAAAACTTTTAAAATTTGGCACTTCTTAATTTTTTTTATTCTAATGCTTTTATATCTATTTCTAGATTTTTCTAATCTTCTTAAATCAAATTTAATTGATTTAGAATTCTTAAACTAATGGAAAAAATTTTAACTGTCATTAATTTTATGACTTCTAATAAGGAAAAGTTTTACCATAAATATATTTAATTAATTTTTAACACTTAAATATTAGAGAAAATTATTAATTTTGATGACTTATAATAAGGAAATATTTTACCATAAATATGTTTATTTAATTTTTAACACTTAAATATCAGAAAAATAATTAATTCTGATGACTTCTAATAAAGAAAATTTTTATCATAAATATATTTAATTAATTTTCAACACTTAAATATTAGAAAAAAATAGTGAAAAGACGATTGTGACTTTTAATGAAGGGAAAAAATTCAAACGATATTTCTAAAGCCCTTCACATTTTTAATATATTATAGATAAGCAATTGACATCTATATTGACATAGTATATACATATCATAGTGATGTATAAGACTCTGTTAGACCTGTTGAACTGCTTTATTTTAACCTATATACATGACACACTTATGTATAGGGAAGAATATTAGTCATTACTCATCTGTATTTATTAGTATTGAAAAATTTTGTTTACGTTTTGTTGCATATTAAACTATATTAGTTTGCAATGTATATTATTACAGGGGATGAAAATACACCGGAATGCCTCAACAGTATTGAAATGTTCATCTTCTTGAGATTTTTTTTTTTTTGAAGAAATAGAGCTTGAGAAAATAGCAAAATTTTAATCGAAAATACAAAATCTGATGTTGTTTGATCGATTACTTTGATTGATGTTTCAACATTTGAAATTCAAAGCTGTTACTGATTTTAAGGGATTCGTTAATTACACATTAATAAGGTACTATCTTGGATAATTATTAGACCAGATTTATTTTCTTAAATATCATTAAGAAAGTTAGTTCTGATACATAAGTTACTTATGTATATCAACGTTCAGTCATATATATGAATAATTAAAATTTCAAAGAGAGAAAATTTATTGAGAAAATCGAGAGAGAGGGTAATTAAGGAGAAAACTAATGGGATTTATGTTATTTATCAAGAATTTTTATTGGGTTAATGGTTCAGTTTTAATTTTTTCATAATGAGTTATTAGGTAAATTGATAATCCAATAAGAATATAATATATTACTAGTTTTACTTATTAGTTATTAGTGTCTTTATTTAATTTCTATAAACCTATTCAAATTTTCTGAAAACATATGATCTGATAAAGTTAAACTTATTCATAATTCAGTACCCTTTAAAGTTAAACCTATTCAATTTCCTCTTTGGTAAATCGACGACGAGGGTTTTGTGAATTTGGCTCTGCAAGACGTATGTTATGTTAGCTGCTACTATTTTTATTTTGTGAGCATTCTTATTGATGTCATGTTAGTTGCTACTATTACACGGCATTGAAAATTATTGTGTCAAATTGATATTTATTTTATGAGAATTTTCTTATCGGTGAAATAAAAATCGAACCGTTAAGGACCAAAAATCGATAAATTGAAATCCTATAAAAGATATCTTATTAGTTTGATTATTGATTTAATGTATTTAAGAATTGATAATCGATAAAATAATCTGATAATACATAAAATTGAATTGAACCGACCGATACACACCCCTACTAGAGAGTCTATACTTGAGGGTGAGTTATCATGTTTCTCTTTGCGTTACCAAATTGTAGGGGGGTGCGGATAACTTGTGTGGTAAAATAGATCTATTATAAGTAGAATGGATCTATTTTTATTTGTGCGTGGATATTTCTTAACTTCTCTAAATATTTTTATTTTGAGTTTATTTATATTAGTTTTATCGATATTCATATCTTGGGGGGTGATTATATGGTAATTGGTTAAATGTTTTACTATAGTATTCTTTATTTTTTTCCTTAGTTTTTGTAATTCTTCTATATTGTTTTGAAGGTATTCTAAATATTCTATATCTTTTATTTCAAAATATCCAATTAGATTATCTTTCATAAGTCTTTCTAATAATATTATTTCTTCCATATTTTGTCTCTAATATTTTAAATATTCATAATCTATCATTTTATCTTGTAGTAATTGCAGAGTTACAAATTTCTGTATAATAATTTATCCTAATTGTACTGTTATGTATATCTAATTCTAGATTTTCAATGCTATTTATTATCTTGTGTTGTTCTTCTCGTAGCGAGTTTTTTAAATTATATAAACTATCACATGTACTTTTTCCTAATTTTTCTAGGGTTTCTTCTATCCATATTAATTTTTCTTTTAGATTCTCCATTATTTTTCTAATTCAGTTTCTATAATTAATTTCTTCATTTAGATTATCTTGATTTTCTCTAGTTTTTCTAATATATTCTAACATTTCTTAATCTGAATAATATCCATCTGGGTAATTATCTAGGTATAACTGTTCTATCCAATTTATAGTTTTAATTTCATAGTCTAATACATTTTATAATATTATTCTCTTAATATCTATAATTTCCATATCTCTAAGTATATATAAGATTAAGATTTTAAGATTATCTATCATTTAAAATTGGTTAAATACTTTATTACAATATTTTTTAGTTGTTTGTTTTAATCTCATTAATTCTTCTATATTTTCACTAAGAAATTGTATATATTTTATATCTATTTTCCAAGATTCTAAATATACATAATTTATCATAGTTAGTGTGTGGGTTTGACATGTAAGTATTTATAAGAGTAGTTCGGTAGGTTTGGTATATAATTAATTCTAGTCATAAAATATCTATCAAATATTTTTTTCAATATGATTTTTCTTATATCCACTATTTCTATATCCTTAAGTACATATAAAACGAGTATTTTAAATTTATCTACCATTTCGTCAGATAAATAATTATCCATTTTTCATAAAATTGCTATTCTCAAAATATTTCCTTCAATCATGCACATAACAAAATATGATCACTTTAGATTGCTATATACTAGATTATTCTTAAATAACATATTCTTCGGTCACTATTAGCATGGTAATCTGGATACTTTTCCCTTAAACAGCGCCTCTACTTTGGTTACTCCCTTATCATGACTTTCTTGCCTCACCGGTTTCACCTTTCGGATGGCATAGTTCTTAGGGATTTTTCTCCTTTTCCACTTTGCTAATAAACTTCTTAACATGCTATTTTTAGAAAAATTCTACTATAAAGCAACTTAACATGAACTTATTTTATCATATCATGATTGTTAGGAATTTATGAATTTAGCTATTCATAATAGTAAATGAATATACCTGTTCTGGTAGGTTTGGTAATTCTAAGCTTTGTTCCTCCATAGATTTTTCCATTAAAATATACCTGTTTTTTAATAAATAAGCAAAATTTTTATTGTGGACAAGAGATTTTGTGCTTCAATGTATGAAGGCTTACCTTCATCTGAGCAAGTGCTCGTTTATTTATATTCTTAGAAATGACAATGCGTGCATTGTTTTTCTTTACATCTGTCAGCTACTTTACAAAAGTAAAAAAAAAAAACGTTTCTACAAAGTCCTAAAGCTAATGTCTAATCTAATAATGGCACTACTTGCCAAAAAATCTAATAATGGCACTACTTGCCAAAAAAGACTAAGAAAAGTTAAAAAGCCTAAGTCTAGTTACATGATAATTTACGTAAAGCTATCTAGATATTTTAAATCTTCCATATGTCTTTTTCTCCTTTAATAACTTGAATTACTTTCTTTGTCTTCTTTCTTTATCTGTTGTTATCTTCTTTTTATTGCTCTGTATGTCCATTATTGCTTCATATCTTGCATCTTCCAGCTGTCGCTTTTATCTTCTTCTATTCCAGTTGAACTTTTGGAACAATATTATCTTCTCCATTACATTTTGAACATTGATGGTCTAGATATTTATGTCCAATTAACTTGCAATATCTGGTTAATAATTCTTCCAAAATAATTTTTTCTCTAATGGCTCTGGCGATAGATTTTTTCTCTGGATTAAGTAAAGTCAAGATCCATTGCCTAACGTCTTCTATATCTACTTCTCGTAGTTCCTTTGAATTTGAGTATACTATTACATTACCTCTTGAATAATAACTCCATATGAGATTTCTATTGTGATAAGTGTTTGCTAACTCTTGAAGAATCGTGGATAGTCCAATAATTCTCTTATTTGCATAAAAATTTAGTATCTCAATTCTAGGTATTTCTGGTTGTTGAATAATATCTTCTGGTATAATCATATCTCGGGTCATTCCTATTTTTACAACTTGTATAGGTGATTTAACTTCATCATACAATATCTCTACTGGTGTTGTGTAAAATTTTATAAAAAATAGGTTACCTTTGGTTATTCTTTTAAAAATATTAAATGACTCATATATTTCTGGTATAGTGGATATTTTATTTCCGTCTTGGGTATATATGGTACTAAGTAGTCCATATTCGTAACATGTTTTAACTAGACTTGGTTTGGTTTTGGGTAAAACAATTAGCTTATTGTATCCGGTTAGCTTCTGGGCTATGTAATTCGTATGTGGTTCTTGGATGTTTATAACTCTGGGGTTGGTATTTAAGAAGGTTTGTATTTTGTAAATATTTTCTATGTATGTTTGGGCTGTATAGTTGTAGGTCTTTTTATTTTGGTTTAAACTATCTCGGTATATGGTAATTTGTGGGGGTATGAACATAGGATCTTTTGGTGTATTTGGAATAAATGGTTTATCAAATAGCCTGTTTAGGTTCATATTTGTGTTTTTCCTAACTCCTTTGCTTGTACTGCAAAAGTAGATTGATAAACGTTATGAATTTTATGGAGTATCCCAACGTCTCCTTCTAGCTCTGGAATTTTAAATTCTTTCGATCGACATAGCTCTACACACTGCTAAGTTAGCTGATTTGTAGCTTCAGACTTCAGTTTAACTTCATTAGTTTTTAGCTTTTCTATTTCATTACCCATACTATCCACTTTCATTGAAAGCGTAGTTAGGGTGTTGAATATCTTTTCTAGAGTATCCTCTTCTATTATATCAGTCTGTGTAGCTTTGTCTTGATATGTAATTTGCAATAACATTTTTTTAGTACTAATTACTTCAATTGTAAATGTGAAATTTAATATATTCAAGATTAGTCTCCGAATCTCTTTTGTTGTAACTGAATTTTGTATTTTCTTTGTTAGCCACCAACGTACTTGTGTATTATCTGTTCGTACAATAAACTTGTTAATACAATAAATGGCTCAAATGCTAATAAACATTTATATAATGAACATAATTCTTTTCTATTTATTTCCCATTTTATTTCTGTTTCATTAATCGTACCTGAGTAGTATCTACAATGGTGTTCTAATTTTTCTTCTTCATATCTATATTTAAGTACTCCTCCATAACTACATTCACTAGCATCTGCTTCTACTATATATATAAATTTTTTATTTTCGTTTGGAAGTTGTAATTTTGATAATTCTTTACAAAGTATTTTTATTTTCTAAACTTGTTTTTTATCTTCTTCATTGTAATTATATTCTACATCCTTTTTAAATTTTTTCTGTAAAGGCTTTAGGTTTTCTGCTAATTTTGGTATATATTTTCTTACTTGGTTTACTAATCCTAAAAATGATTGTAATTTCTTTTTTGTATCTAATTTTTCTTTTGAATTTATTATTTTATGTACTATATGTTATTGCATTTTTACTCCACTATCTATTTGTATTCCTAAAAATTCTATCTGATTTTTCATAATTTCAGTTTTTTTTCACTTAAACTTATTTCCGATTTTTCTATTATATCCGTAAATTGTTCTAATAATTTTAAATGTTCTTCTTTGGTTTTTGTATATAATAGTATATCATCTATATATACTATACAACTAGGCAATTATTTAAAATAACTATCCATAAAATGTTGATATCTACCTGGTGCATTTTTATATCTAAATGGTAGTACATTCCATTATTCTTGTGGTACCGTAAATGCGGTTAATTCCTTAGATTCTTCTTCTAACTTTAAATGGTAAAATCCTGATTTACAATTAAATTTACTAAAGTAATTATATCCTTATATTTGTCTTATTTTTAATATCTTATTTGGTATTGGGTAATTATATGTCATAGTTTTTGCATTTAAATTTCTATAATCAATAACCATTCTACTTTTTCCTCTTTTTTGTTCACTATGTTTATTTACTATAAATGCTTGGCTATTATGTTTACTATTACTTTTTTGTATATATTGTTTTTCTAATAATTCTTCTATGTGCATTTTAAATTCTTTTAAATCGTCAAAAGTATATGTTAATGGTTTTTGAGTTATTATGCTATTTTTATCTATTAATTCAATTTTTATAGTGGTTTTATGTTTTTCCCATCCTTTTAATGGATCTTCAGTTTATAATTGTTTTAATTTTTTCTTAATTATTTCTATCTTACTTATTGAAAATATAGTTATTTCCTTTTTATTTATTGAAAATACGACCTATTCTATTGTATCTTCAGTATTTTTTATATTTTCTAATTTTTGTGTAATTTTTCACTTCCTTCTATCCAATTAGTTTTCTTTCTTATTTTATTAGTAACTCTTTTTGCTCTTACTTTTTGTTTACATGGTGTTGTAAACCATCAATCCGTTCTAGTTATTATATGTGGGTATAATTTATCTAAAAACGACATTCCTAAAAGTATATCTTTTGATGTTAGCTCATAATTATAGATTTCTTCTATTGTTAATATTTAATCTCATACTTGTGTTTTTACATTCTTAGCTTTATAAGTAATTAAGCTTCTTGGTAGATCTGGGCATATATTATTGTTAGATTTTATTTCCTCATTTTTTATTAGATATCTTGCTATATAATTTTCTTCTTGTCCTGTATTTAAGAGTATTAAATATTCTTTTTCATTTATCGTTCCTGTTATATAATATTGGTTTAAATTAGTTGTTGAACTTGTTTCATAACTTGTTCTTTTTGATGAACTTGATGATTCTGGTTTTTCATAAGCTATTCTTTTTGTTGTGCTTATTCTATCATTTATTATTTCTAAATTTTCTTCTATATCTATGTCTCTGTAACTATAATCATTATTATCAATTGTTTTTACAAATTGTTCGAAAGGACTTTCTATTTGTATTTTGTTAATTTTATTTTTTTCCGTTATTTTATGTTTTGTTGTTAATACATATAGATTTTTACATTTTGCTGTAAATATTTTACTTCCTGGGGTAGTTCTATTCCTGATATTTTCCAATATAATACTAATGATTTATCTATATTTTTATCTGTTATTGCTACTGAATAATTCGCACTTATTATAAATTTAAATTTTTGGTATATTAAATTTCCTTTTATGGCAGTTATTATACTTTTTTCTATAGGTTTTATAATTCTATCATCTGCTAGGTATAATTTTATTGGTGTATCTATTCCTTATCTGAAACATGCTTTTATTAATATCTCTATACCTCCTAGGTGTACGTATTTTATTGGGTCTCTAATTTTTATATCGTTTATTCCTTTAATAATTATCCTTTTTGTTACTAGTGGTATACTAGCTTTACCTTTTGCATATCTACAGTCTATTACATGTTCTTTTTGGCTTACTACGTAGTATTCTTCTTTTCTTTTACTAAATATGTTTTTTATTGTTGGTATTTTAAATATTTTTTCTACACTTAAATCTAATTCTTTTCCTTTTATTTCATCAAATATGTGACTATCAAATATTATTTTTTGATATGTTCCTTCTTCACTTAAATATTCGTCCTTTGTTATTATTTTTATATCTTCTTCAGTCATTTAATTCATCTAATTCACTATCTATTTCATTATCTGTTTCATTCTCTGAAATTTCATATATACTGTCTTCACTTTCTAATTCATAATCTATATAATCTATCTGCATATATTCTGTATTTTCTATGTTTATTTCTGATATTTGTTTATTTTTTGGGTTTTCAGGTAATTTACAATCTCTAGCTAAATGTCCTAATTTTTCGCAATTATAACAAGTACATTCTTTTATAGATTTCTTTTTCCTATATGGTCTTTTATGTTTAGCATTTTTTACATAATATCTTTTTCTTGGTTTCTTATATTTATATTTTGATTTTTTTGTATTTCTTATATTTATTATGTTTTTTTCTTTTCTTATAATATCTTTCTTTGCATCCAAATTGAGGTGCTATTTTATCTTTGCAATATGCTAAATTTCTTATTAATGTTTTTTCCATTTTTATTTCTTCTCTATATTTTTCACATAGGTTTCTATACCATTATTGTAAAAATTTTATTCTTGCTCCTAAAGTATCTGCTATTTTTGCTTCATCCCAACTTTTTATTATTTTTGAACAAAATAATTCAGGTAATTTATTAAAATATACTTATCTTATTTCTTTAATTTCTTCTGTATTATATGTTCCTTTATAATAATATTCTTTAAATGCGCAAGTATACTCATCAATGTAACACATATTACATATTGCTAATTTTAACATTAAATTTCTATTTGTATCTTATATACACACAATAGTTTTCTATTTTTATTTATACTAGTCTATTGGAAGGTACACTGTACATTTAAACCAGATCAGGTATGGATTTTATATTTTGCTTAGACACTGATTATTGCAATATATTTTTGAAGAATTGCTTAAGCCAACTGAACTAACAAAACAAATCATAAATCTACCTTCATATTGATGGTGTTGAGGAAAAATTCAAATGATGTAAATGTTGTTTACTTGGCCAAAAATTATGGCAGGACAATAATTATGATTCCTATTTCCTAATATTGCGTACTTTGGCATAAATAGTCGTTTTGAAATTCTTAATAGTTAATTTACTTTTCTATATATTCACAAACACAAGAAAAAAGAAAATTCATCTATATTAATTCTTCTTCCCATATATTTTTGGAGTATTTTTCAAATTGTCCTTCCCATATATTTTAAAGTATACATTAATTTTTTTAATATCTTTTACCATATATTTTAGGACTTTTTAATTTTGTCAACATTGTACCTTTATCTTGCAGATCATCTTGTAGCTTGTTATGAGACAAGAATGATATGAGGAGGAAAGTTTCTTTGGGTTTAATCATAAAACGTGAGGAAGTTTCTTTGGCAGCCCAATCATCTTGCAGCTTGTTATTAATTTTACCATTACCTCTTTCATAGCTGGGAAACTTTATACAAATTAATTTCATACAAATTGAGTTTGTTCATTTAGATTCTTCGACAAACAAAATATATTGGACAAAATCATTAGTAGTAAAAGAGAATATACATAAAATGTTGACATATCTACGACTCTAAATTAAAGTATAATATTTGAGAATTTTATATCATGGATAAGTGTTATTCCCACTTAGGACTCTTGAAAAACTTATATTTATGAGAGTTGTAAAATTTAGCCGCTATAGGTGATTTATAGATGTGTTTTCTAATCTAAATAAAATATTGAATTAATCGAATCTAATTTAGCTTTAAAAATTACGTGACAACTACAAAGAAATTGAGAGAGTATAATATACTTTTATTATGTTTGATAACAAAAAGTAAGAGGACTAATCAAAAATATATTCACAAGTCATCGGTAAAAATAGATTATCAAAATAATTCAGTGGCATCAAGATCTTTACGAAGCTATAAATGTAATGAACTTCTTATATACTCATTCTTTATAGTGCCTGCAAACATAAACACAACAAACAAACAAATCATATAGAGAAAAAAAAAACATCAAATTAAAACATCTTATGATTATTGATATTCACAAAAACTATAACAAAAAGATTAGCAAAAGCACAACAAACAAAAACACAATTTACTATCATTATAAATAATTTTAAGATATAACTACGTAAACTTAAATTTATCTGAGTCGAAATCTTTCAGAATTATCTTTACGAAGCATGAATAAAATTTGTGTTCACTTTGTCCGCTCCTCGCCCTATGATAACTTCAAATAGTATGATTTCTTTTTTAAGAAAATATTATCCCTAAAAAGTTTTTTGCTGCAAAAATATATATAAAGAACTAAAAACAAAATCTGGGCAAAAAAATCAAACCTTGATCAAGCTCCTAATTCTTGAGAAGACTTAAACGTAGTCGTTTTTTTAAAATATTTTTTTGGTTACTTTTTACCATATATATTTTAGAATTTCTAATTTAATAAAAAGACTTACCAGATATTTTTATCCTAATTCCATATATTTTAGGAGCCAATATTATAAAAATAATAGATTAATAATTGAAAAAAAAAAGTGAAAAGACAATTTTATATATTGTGGAATCTTTAAATGAAAGGCAAAAAGTTTAAACAATATTTATAAGGATCTTCTCACTTTTAATATAATACTAGTCTATGGGTACGTGTGTTGCATGTTACGTGTGTTGCATGTTTATTCCAAGTTATTTAATACAAAAATTGCATTGCTAATAATGCATTTTAAATGGTACATATATTTTTACAAAATAAAAATCAAAACAATACAAAAAGTAACAACTCTAAATTTAAAATCAAAATAAGAAGAAATCTTAAAAGTAGAATAAACCGATTGTTTATAAAAGAAGAGGAAAGTCCTAAATCTATACAAAGTAATATGGACATAGACATCTATATGAAAATAAAAGCTATTGACGTGGAGCTAGGATTCGAAGTTGGAGGTTCTAAATTTTAAAATGGGACAATGATCTCAAGTTAATACATAATAACCGCCAAATTAATGAACGAGTACCAATATTTAATAAATATTTTAAAAGCAACGAGCCACTTAAACATTATATAAATATAAATATTATAATTCAAAATTTTAAGTGTCCTAAAATCTATAAACCATAAAAAGTATCACTTCACCTCACCTTTATGCAAGTATACTTAAGCATAAATTAAAATGTGTAGTTTTTTTCTCGACTCTTCCTTTCTGTGTGTGTATAATATCTCACTTTACAAAATAGAGAAATATAATTAGGAATAATCGAGGAATATATTGATGTTATAAGGGTCCAAATATTAGAGAAATCGGTATATTATTACAAACTGACATTTGAATTATTTCTAATAGTACAAAATTCTCAATTTGAAAAATAACACTGTATTAGTGAAATCAACATATTATTACACTTTGCATGGCCTTTTTAATTCTTTTTTTCAATTAAAATTGTTATATTCCACAATTAAAATTATTTGTTTATATTTCTTGTTGTTATTGTCCACCCATATAAAGATGGCAAATTACGAAAAAGAAAAAAAATTATATTATAAATAAATCAAAAACAAAAAATAAGAAAGGGACAACATGCTTGTTGGTGTTGGGAATTCTGGTGTTCAAACTTCGAAAATAATAATAAAAAATAATAGGACAATATGAGATAGCCTGAGAATCGATGATTAAAAATCAACTTTTAAATATATATTTCATGTTATAATAGTCAAATAAATTAAAAAAAGGAGCAAGAGAGCTGAAAGACTGAAAGAGTTTCCTATAAGTATCCCCGATCATAAGATTTGGATTCCAAATAGGATGAGTGGCGGGAGGATAAACGGTTTTGTAGAAGAATCGATCAAATAGGTTTTAGATTTTAGTAAAAATTTGATATTTGTGAAGAACCAGATGGAAAACAACATGGTACTATATATATCTTTTTTGGTATGTTTTTTCTTTTTTCTTTTTAAAAATATCTCCATATATAGCAGAAGGAGAGAAGGAAAAAATAGAGAGAAAGAAAAAATATTTTTACTTTTTACAAATAAAGTTTTTATTTTAAAATCTGAATCTATAGCAGGAGGAGAAAACCTATACATTGTCTTCTTTTTAAAAAGGAAGAAAATTTAGGGGGTTGGGTCACAGGTGACAAAAGAGTTTTAAAATGAGGTGTAGGTGACACAAGTCTTAATTATTAGGTGGAGGTGATTACTTTATTATGGATTAAGAAAGTTGGAGAAGTTTGAAAATAACCCACAAGTTTTTAAATTTACACTTTGATCCAAATGTTAGCCTATATAATGGAAAACGGAGGGGAAAAAAGGCGCCTTTTTCTCTCTTCTCACCCTTTGTTGATTTCTGTCTCTTAGCGATTTTTGTTGTTCATTGTTGCTGCTGCTTCATTCATTATCTTCTGCTTCATTATCATCATCTTCTACTTCGTTATCATCTTCATCTTGTTCTTGTTGACCATTTGTTGTTGTTGTTGTTGCTACCGCTACTGTTGCTATTTGACCAATTTCTTAGGTCAAATTTTGTTTCTAACATCACTTTCCACTTTGGCATTACTTCATAGGAGACGTTGGTAAGTCAAATTATGATTTTTAGTTGAATTTGTCATCTGGGTAACTACTATTATGTTGTTGTTTCCCAACAATGGATAGAACCCAATCATGAATCCAACATAAAATCCATCTGTTTAAACAGATAAATCATCTGTTGCGACAGATGAGACATCTGTTTCAAAGGAAGACTGATATGTTGAATTCAAGTTTAAACAGATGGCTCATCTATTGCAACTTTTGACATATATGTTGCAACATATTAGTTACCTATTGCAACAGAACCTGAACACGATTATAACATAGGTTACAACAGATTAATAACCTATTGCATCAGGTAAGTCATCTGTCGCAACAGGTTAATTATCTGTTGCAACTGTCACTCATTTGTTGGAATCAGCTTCAAAGGTGATTTAGTTATAACATCAATTCCAACAGGCGATTCATTTGTTGCAACAGATATTCAGACCCGTAACATGAATCCCAACAGGTAAGAATCTGTTGTGACTCATCACTTACCTGTTGCAACAGATAACACATCTGTTGGGATTCATTCACGGCACTATGAAATTACTATTAACTTATTTTAGCAAATGACTTTATTTAGGTACCACTAATGAAGGGATTAATAACAATAGGGGTGGATTGTCATGGTTATTGGGTCGAGAAGAGCAATCGATATGTATGGCATTGGAAAGAGGGTGAAATGCTAGAGACGATAGCTATGACAGTCCAAAGTGATGTTTCCTATGATGATTTTGTGAACTTAATCATCAGCTTTTATGGGCTGAATTGTCAACCGAAAAAATTCGCCATCAGCTACATGCACAGCTCCTTTGAAAATCATAGAGTATTGTCTTTTAAGATAACCGATCAGGTTCGGTTGCATTCTTATCTAAGTGATTCAACCAGGCCGGTGTTAAGGGTGTACATGGTTGAAAAGAAGAGAGAGAATGAGAACCAGAACATAGAAGAAGAAGAAGAAAAAGAAGACTTTTTTGATGATAGGTTGGATGATCTAGACATGAATATTCCAGATGATGATCAAACACCTACGCCCGTTGATGTGACCAATAAGATGTCCAGTTCTTCTCAATTGACACAATCTGGAAATCTTCAAGACGCCGGGATAAATTTTTTTATTGAAATGTCATTCAAGGACAAGAATGAACTATCTAACACTTTGTTTATTTCTTGCGTGAAAAAAGATTTCAGAATAAAGAAGGTGATTAATTCGAGAAGTGTCTTTTGCTTCAAATGTGCTAATTCGAACTGTAAGTAGTGGTTGAGAGCGATGAAGTACAAAAGTTCTGACAGGTTCATCATTCATAAACATGAAAAGCATCACACATGTGGTTTGGAGCACATCTCAGGCCAAAATCCTCATGCCACGACAAAGGTCCTCGGTAAATATTTCAGGAGTAGTTTCCCCGATGGCAAAGTCCCTTCAACAAGGCTTATATCCAATCAACTCCTTACGGATTTGGGTGTCCTGATCATTTATTGGAAGGTATATATGGCCATGGGGATTGCCAAGGACCTGGTTCGGGGGACACTCGAGCATGGGTATGAAGTCTTGGATTCTTACCATTACATGATTGTGTCCAAAAATCCCTAAAGTAAGACGGCATTGCATCTGAATGAAAACGGAAGGTTCAAGTACTTTTTTGTATCATATGGTGCTTGGATTCAAGGTTTTTGACATTTGAGAAAAGGCATAGCCATCGACGGTACCTTCTTAAGGAGCAGGTATAATTGAGTTCTGCTAGCGGCGGTGGCGTAGGATGTGGAGAATCACATCTTTCCTGTTGCTTTTTGTGTAGTGGACAAGGAATGTGACACCTCTTATAGATTTTTTTGAACAACTGTGACGCTGCGTCAAAAATACCAAAGAGTTGTGTTTTGTATCGGATAGGCATCCAAGTATTCCAAAGATGGGTTCACTTTTCTTCACTTCAGCTTACTTTGTTTGTTGCATCAGGCATCTTGGAGAGAACATTCAAAACAACTATCACAACGAAAGGGTCGTCACCCTTTTTTATAGAGCAGTTAAAGCATATAGTAGAGAGGATTTTTTAGACCATTTCAATCAAATAGCGGATGTGAATCCCAAGGTAGCAGAATTTCTTGCGCGTGTTCTTTTCGGGAGATGGAGCCGGGCATTCTGTCCAGCAACTAGGTACATTCTTATGGATTTAATATCTTGTTTGATTTACAAGTTTAGTTTGGTATCGTACTAAGTGATTCTTTTCTATAGGTACAATATTATGATATCAAACATAGCTGAATCGGAGAATTCATTATTTGGCGATGAAAGAGAATTTCCCATCAAGTCTATGTTTGAAAAAATAAGCGAGAAACATAGCAATTTTTTTAACAAAAGGCGTATGCAGTTCAACTGCCCATAAAAAAAAAACCCGATTTGTTCTCTTAATCAATAAGAAAATATCAACGAACATCAATTTGGGAAATAGGTTATTTTCTCATAAAATAGCAGATTACAAATTTCGTATCACCGGTCATGGTGATGCTGTCACGGTCGATCTTCAAACAAGATCTTGTACGTGTAGAGTTTTTAACTTGGACAAAATACCTTGTCCACATGCTATGGCAGCCCTTTGAGCTCAATATGGCCATAAATATGGACCTGAAGTTTACGAGCACTCCTCTTAATATTATTCGGTGGAAAAATATGAAATGACATATAGTGGGCATATTACTCCGGTGCCTCCCGAAGAATCTTGGGTTGTTCCAGTAGAGCTTATGGGGAGATTAATACCTCCTCCATATATTTACCCGAGCACTATCAAACCGGGAAGAAAGCCATATAAAAGGAGGCGTGGAGTTGGAGAATCATTTTCATCAAGAAGAAACAAGTGCTCCATATGTAAGTGCGCTGGCCACAAAAGAACTACATGCCCGAATCATAATCCACCATAATCGTTGTAATTGCAGAAACTTATGTTGTTGTTTGTTTGTTTGTTTGTTGTCGACTTTTATATATTTAACTCATTGTTGTGAACCTAATGTTATCATTTATTATATATAAAATGTCTTTTTTTTTAAATAACTTGTGCATCAATAAAATAAGGCAAAACATGAACTTAAATAATACAGCAGACCACAATTATTCTCAACAGTTGCACAAATAACAGGAATGCTTTCCTCCAACAGATGAAAATCTATCAAAACAGATGGATAATCTGTTGAAACCCAACAGATGACCAATCGGTTCCAACTGTTGAAAGAACTCAAAAGCCAAAATTGCTAGTGCTACTGGATTTAACATAGCCTCCAACCATTGATATGTTAACATGTATTAGATTAGAAGAAAACAGAATGAAAATTGAATAAGAATTAAAACGCCAAAGTTTGACTAAAAGTAAATTTTTCATTAAATGAAAAATAAAATACATTAGGTATAGATCCAATATAGAAAAATTAAGATACATACGCTAAAAGAAAAAACACATTCTAATTATTATTATCATCATTATCATTAATGACAGCCGACCAATCAACTCGCAGCAGCAGGGCTCTCATTAGCCTCTGCATCTCTCTGAACATTGTCGCTCTTACAGCGACCAACTTGCTCTGCAGGTCATTAACCTGCCTTTGAAGTTCCCGCATTGTGTCCCATAGAATAGCAATATCCGAAAAAGGATCAGCCATATCTAGAACACATATGAATTGACAAATGTAAAGAAAAATATTCACAATGTAATATAACATATACGACCAACTGGTAAATTTACGCCAGAAAAAAACTTACCTCAACGAGAAAGGAATATTCTCTTTGAAGAGAAGTGGTTGAAGATGTCACACAAAAGGAAAAAATGTAAGAAATAAATAGAGTTGAATGAAGATTGAGGGACCTATAATATAATCTGGACGTGTCAGTCCAAAAGACAGGACTGTTCAGCTCCATTGTATTAATTACATTCAAAATGGTGGCATTTTGTTTTCTGTGAAAAGTCGCGGGCTTTTTCGTTTACACTAATTACTTCTTACCTTTTTATAGTGGTTTGAGACTCGATAAAATCCGTTATTATTGAGCTGTTGCAACAAAGCGTCCAGCATTTTTAACAGATTTAGCATCTGTTGCAACAGATAGATGGATTGAATATGCAACAGATGGATGTCAAAACAAATTTACCATCTGTTGCAATAGATGGTTTGTATATGCAATAAATAAGACATATTATACAACTTATGTATTATCTATTGCAACAGATGGACAGTATGTATAAGTTGGAGGAGATATTTTGATATCTTCTGACAGTTGATTCATTAGTTTCAATTTCAATAGATGGAATATTCGATTCATTAGCTGTTTTGAATGTGTGAGATAAAAAGTCGTCACCTCTTTTTAATAGTCCCTCCGTTACGCATTAGTTGGGCCCCATGGGCTTGGCACACCAATTAATAAAAATATAAATTAGATGATTGTTTTACCAAATTGGCCTTATTAATTATGATTAGAAAGTATAAATGTTAATAATATACTTTATGTAGTCATTTAATAATATGGGTAATCTTGAAAGAATATAATAAAATTTTCTTGATTTTATAAATAGGAAAACTAAATTGAAACAAACATATTTAGAAAGAAGTAATCACATGCATGTAGATTAATTAAAAAAAAGTCAGGTCTATTGTAACAGATTTACCATCTGTTGCAACATATAGATTATCTGTTGCGACAGATGGACCATATGTTTGGAGGAGATGTTTTGATTTCTTCCAATAGCTGATTCGTCAGTTGCAACAGATGGAGATTTTGATTCATCAGCTGTTTTAAATGTGTTAAGATAAAAAGTCAAGACTTTTCACACCTCTATTTTAATAGTCATCACATTCGTGCAGATGAATAAACAACACTGACATATCCTGATGGGGTAGGAAGAATAAGATGCGTGCAATGGATCCCATTTTCATGCATGCGAGTTATGTATATTATTGATCAGGCTACCGTGAAGACACATAAAGTGCAATGATTTTGTAAATGCAGTTTTTTACCGATGATTAGACACTGATCCTTCAAACAAGATAAGGCCGAAGGTTTCTAAGACGGTGGAGTCGATACCCCATTACAATTTAATGACACAATTCATGCACATGTTTTTGTGTTTGGGGAAGGGTTCAAATTTTTGGCGGCAGTGTAAATATCCAATAGTGATTGAGCCGGTTTTAATGGAACAATAGACTTCTTGAAAGGCCTCCGAAGCCTCTCAATGTAGCAAACAACGCTAGAACCAATAGAAATTTCCCTGGTCTAAATTTATATGGATGGATTGGTGGAGGAGACTATTATACAACAGAAAGTATTTGGGAGAAAGAGGTTTTCTCCCAAACACTTTCTGTTGTATAATAGTCTCCTCCAATAACCCATCCATATAAATTTGGACCAGGGGAATTTCTATTGGTTCTATCGTTGTTTGTTGCATTGCGAGGCTTCGTAGGCCTTTCAAGAAGTCCATTGTGCCATTAAAATCGGTCCAATCACTATTGGATATTTATACTGCCGCCAAAAACTTGAACCCTTCCCTAAACTTGACATAAAAACATGAGCATAAACCATCATTAAATTGTAATGGGATATCGACACTACCGTCTTGGTCCCTCAACCTTACCAGTTCAAATCTAACAATCTTAACTGTAAAATTTCATATCTTGTTTGAAGAATTAATGCCTAATAGGTAAAGAACAAACATTCACAAAATCATTGTACTGGATGTATGTTTTCATGATAGGTTGATTAGTAATACATACCTCCCACATATGAAGTGGTTCCATCTGCAAGTAGCTTATTCATCCGAACCTATCTTTACTCTAGTCTTTAATGCTGGCCGGGCAAAAGTGGATCCAATTTCACTTCCTTTTGTCTGCAAACAAGAGAAATACATTTGATGTCAAACAAGAGAAGAACAAAAAGAACATTACAAAAGGGTAACACAAAATTGAGTGAATCAACAGATGACCAATATGATGTAACAGATTACCCATCTGTTCAACCGATGAGGCATTGTTTGCAAAGGATAGATGACATGTTGCAACAGATGAGCCATCTGGTGGAATAAATCAAACTAGCCTTGCTACTGGTTTGATTTCTTCAAAAAGTTGCTCCGTCTGTTCCAACAGCTGATTCATCAGTTGCAACAGTTGAGAAAACTGCTGCAACACTATCACCAACAGCATTAACAATAAAGAAACAAACAAAACAACACCATATGTTCCAACACCATCCACAACACAAATATCACATGTTCCAACACAACTACCATCCCCAACAACACCACCATCAAAGTACCAAACCAAAGACATAAAAAAAACTATACTGATAACAAGGCTTTTTAAGTTCTCCCAACAGATGACTTTTTTTTACATATTTTAATAAAAATAACGATTCGTTCATTCAAGACTTAAAAGTCACCTTTCCTTTAATTTTCTCAATAAATAGCAAACTGGTAATGGGTAAATTATTGATAGCAACAGATGTAAATAACTAATTTAAATGACATACAAAGAAGAAGACGAGATGAAAAAAGCAATTTTGAATCATACCTGTAATGTCAAAAAAGCAAACAGATCAGAACATCCAGTTTAGTTGAGAAAAGATATTGATTGGTTGAGATTCCAAAGGATCCTCATTCGAAAGAAGAGAGAAAAGAGAGGAAAAAAGAAAACAACACAGATAATTGAGAATAAATAATAAAGAAGAGTTATGAGTTGAGTCCAGTCTAGACTACTTTATAGCTGAAGGAGAGAGAGTTCTAGCTATGAGAGGTTTTAAATATTCATTAATAACTTTTGAGGGGCACGAGGAGACGGAGACATTGAAAAGACTAGATAAAACTACTCACTCAGGAGATTTTTGAGTTATCAAAGTTGTACCGAGTAATATTTTTTACCACCTTAGTATTTTAACTATTTTATCTTAAACAAAAAATACCTAAATTGCTTTATAAATAAAAGGATCAAAAATATTTAAGTGCAATAGATGACTTAATCTGTTTGATAGTTTACAACAAATTCATGATCTGTCACAACAAATGATGTAATCTGTTTGATAGTTTACAACAGTTGCATAATATGTTGCAACGTATTACCTAATCTGTTTGATTTGATCCAACAGAAAAGACATATGTTGCAATAGATTGAACATTTGTTTATATATAATTTCAATTGACTTCATATGTTAGACTAAAACCTTAATCGTATGTGAGTTCTCATATGGTCAAATACAACTTTAATTGAGTCTTTTGGTAATTTCATGATGAGACGGTATTGCGTTCCTCCGATCAGAGTCATCGATCGATCACTCTGAGCCGAGCTGATTCTTACTACCTCATATGTTAGACTAATACCTTAATTGATTAATCTAGGACTAGGGCACTAATACTTGATTGAGTAATCTGGGACTAGAGGTGAGTTCTCATAAGGTCAACTACAACTTCAATTGAGTCTTTTGGCAATTGCATGATGAGACAGTACTGCGTTTCTCCCGACTAAAGTCGTCGATCGATAACTCTGAGTCGAACTGATTCTTACTACCTCATATGTTAGACTAATACCTTAATTGATTAATCTAGGACTAGGGTACTAATACCCTAATTGAATATAGGGTCAACTACAACTTCAATTGAGTTTTTTATCAATTGCATGATG